>NW_024881277.1:11304244-11383789 GCF_018691265.1 Tyto alba | reverse complement strand
GCACGGGGTATCTCCATGGACAACAGGTGCCTGGGGCGGGCAGGGACTGGAGCCCCATAAATTGTGAGATCACCCAAGGTTGGGAGTCACTCAAAGGGAAAGCGCTAAATCCAGGTATCTTCAGGAAAACAAGGACTCTGCAATCCCAGAGGAGGCCATCGGGACGCAGCAGGCACAAGGAAAGGAGGCTGCAGAGTGATTCATCTCACCCTCAGGCACAGCCAAACACCCCTGCTCTCCTTGGAAATGCACCATAGTCCCTCCCTTCAAGCACTGCCACCTCCACAGACCCTTTGGGAGGGGGTTTGCAGCAGTGATCCCTACAGATCCTGGGGCCATATGGAGAGCACAAGGAGGGGGCCAGGAGAGGCTGCCCAGAGCAGAGTAAGGATGGGGGGAGATCAGAAGGGAGGTGACCTGGGCTGGGCAACGGCCTCCAATGGAAAAATGATGATGTTCAGCTAAATCAAGGCAATGTCCAGACTCTGGGTCTGTTGGTTGTTGCTGAGTCACAAGTCCTTGATGTCCTGGTGCTCCAGCAGGCCAGTGAAGTGGCTGAGGAAGGAGTGGTGCCCCCAGGCTCTTGGTGCTATAGTCCTCCTGTGTGGAGCTGACCACAACAGCCTGCCTGCATGGCCCTAGGGGGTCCCAGTGAGGTCATGCTTGGAGAGTAGGTTGTGATCAGCATTGCTCTGAGTCGGTGTGATGGATGATCTGGGTGGGCACCATGAGGGGGAGGAAAGGGCATGAGATCACAAGGACAAGAAGCAGGAGGTGGGATTTCAGATAAGGTTAAGATAATAAAAAAAAAAAAAAAAAAAACAACAAACCCACAGTGACAGTGGGCCAGCACTGGGCCAGGTGACTGTGATTTTCAAAACTCTCATTTCTAAAGAGGTTAATCCGGGAAAATATTCATCATGATTAGAGTTGGGACAGGAGAAAGACTGGCTAATCTCATCTAACTGTAAACTTATCCTTGATCAGAGCAGCTCGCGGTGCTAGAGATGTCCAGAGGTCCCTTCTGACCCAAACTTCTGTAGAGGGAGGGACTGGTCAGTGGAGGTGTGGCCAGCAGACACTGCAGTGTGCTGAGGCTTTGCTGGCATTTGTAATCCCTGGTTCAGTAAATCCTCAGGGTTACATGGTGAATGGGTTCATCCTCAGAAGGATGCTCTGCTCCGCTCCATGGACACCAGGACTCAAACTGGTTTGGGGATACCACAGAAAAGTTCTCAGAAACACTGCCAGACATTACGGAATCACAGGATCACAAAACAGTTGGAGTTGGAAGGGACCTTTGGACATCACCTAGTCCAAATACTGCTCAAAGAAGGGGCAGCTACAGCAGGTTGCTGAGAACCATTTCAGGTTGCATTCTGAGCATCTCCACAGATGGAGCCTGTGTGCTTACACGATTTAGTTGCACTCCTATCTAGGAAAAACAAGGTAATGGTAGAAGGACGCTGAGGCTTGCAGAACTACCAGATGCAACTGGTTTTGTGGTCTCAGCTGTAAGGGAAAGGGGAAGACAGAACCAAGTTCACAGAAAGGACACTGTGATGAAGATGAGAATGAAGTAAACGACCACCAGGGGTCCTAGAAGACCACCTAGAGACTGTAGTGTGCATGCGGAAGTGGGCAGCAACATATTATAATGATTTCTCGGAAGAGTAATGAATATGATAATCAATTCTTGGAAATTACGTGACTATGTAAGCGAATTGTGTATAAATATCATAAACTCCAGTTCAGTGACATGCATATTAGGAGGAATGATCCCCTATGCATCCAACGTGTCGAATAAAGAATATCGCTTAATGGCTACTACGGCTATTGAGACTGAATTCTCAGCTCATTTTGTTACCCCAGATGGGACAGTCTCTGACCAGCTGCTCAACCCGTTGAGAGAATGACTCCCTAGGGTACCCCTGGAGATTTCTCTTGGACAGACTCCTCATCTCATTCAGATTGTTGCAGGGGCAGACAAGGACCACCTGAGCAATAATGTATTCTTTCATATTTCAGATTTTTCTGGTATTCTGGTGTTTTCTGGTATTGGGACTGGTCTTCTGGGTAAAAGACCCGTAAAAATCCTTTATTACTCTCGTCCTTTGTTCCTTTATACTTTTACTACAGGGTGGACAGACTTTCCAGACCGCCTACTGACACGCCCCTTCATGTATGTGTTCATACATCGCATGTTCATGGAAATGAACCCTGGCTCTTGCCAGGGCGGAGAAGTTAATATGCATAAGCTCATCACGCAAACGTAGTAAGATGAAAAGTTCAAAATTTCACGCTCCAAGCTTTCCGGTATCTTTATCCACCTAAAACTAGCTCCAAGTACGGGGTTATCAGTTTTTCCGATATGTCTCTTTTCTTATTGGTTCAGAGTTGTTATGCTCTCTTACTGCAGTTGATAAGCTTGCTCATCTTGCAGCTCCTCTTGTTCTTGTTTGCTCTCTCAGGGGTAGATTGGAATCCTTTCAAGGTCAAAGTCATCCCTTCCCAGGGCCTCAGTCCAGCTGAGGTCCCCCACACTTTCCCTCTCCCTTCATGCCCCCTCCACCCCCCCCCCACCCCCAGTATTCTTTCTAGTTGATTTATATCAGTCATTAGCGTCATAAAATGGGCGCAAATCAGAGTGAAGGCATTCTAAAGAAAATTCCCTTAAGACGTATTCTGGCACATTGGAATGAAATAGGGGGGCCATCAGGAAGCAATGTAAATAAGAAAATTCTAATTAAATATTGTAATCAGTGGTGGCCCCCACATAAACTGGAAGATCAGGAAAAATGGCCCCTTAATGGGTCTTTAAATTATAATACCCTCCTACCATTAATGTTGATTTTACAAAGGGACAAGAAACGGTATGAAGTGATGTATGCTGGTATGTTTTTCACTCTGTGAAGCCACCCAGAGTGGCAGAAGGAATATGGAATTAGTATTGCACCTCAGAACCCTCTTGTTTTGTCCTTGGAAAAGGCACAAAAACCTAGGACACACACACACACAAAAAAAAAAAAAAAAAAAAAAAAGGAAGAAAATCAAAGCTAAGGAGCTGTTGTTCGGCGTGTAGTATTGGGCAGCGATGGCTGAAAGTTGTCAGGCAAGGGCAGGAGGAGGTGGAAGATCAACTGGAGGATTCAGTACAGCCTTTCCTGCCTCTCCCTGCTGTCTCTCCACTATCCCCTGTATCAGCCCTGTTAACCGAGAATGGCGGGGTTAGAAGGAGTGGAGAGGAGGAAAAAAGGGGGAGCTAGTGCCTCTGCCCCCACTCCGGTTATGACGTGCACTTGGAGTAAAACCCAAAAGGAGGCACAACTCCTTGCTCCCTTAAGGGAAGTAATGGGTGAAAATGGGTCAGCAAAGGTAAAGGTCCCATTCTCCACTAATGATTTAGAAAACTGGAGAGAAATAGCTAAAGGGTACTGAGATGATCCTGCAAGAATAGGAAGGAGATACGAATTAATAATCAAGAATCAGGACCCTGATTGGTCAGATGTGGATTTGATGTCAGAGGAAATGGCTGAGACAGAGAGACAGCTAGCTTCAAAACCAGCTCAAATCCATGTGCAAGCCCAGGTGACTGGTGGAACTTTGCAAGGGAATGTAGATGATCATGTCCCATGAACTGACCCGCACTAGGATCCAAACGATGGAAATGACTATAGAATGTTATGGAGATACAGAAATTGGATTAAAGTGGGGATAGACAATGCAATCCTGAAAGCCATTAAGTGGTCAGCGCTTTACACTGTCAAACAAGGGTCAAAAGAAACTCTGACAGAATTTTTGGACCAGTTAAGGGCGGCCATGAGAAAATATACCACTCTGGACCCTTCGTGCAATGTGGGGTGTCAGCAGCTGAAATGCCCCTCTGCCCCACCAGTTCTAGTAGCAGGAATGGGGACATAGGATTGATGGGGACCTGGCGCATCGACCTTAGCAGGTCCCCCGGTTAACATTAAGCCAGGGGAGGCAGGAAAAGGATGTAGAATTTTTAATTGACACAGGTGCTTCCTTTTCTGTCCTTAATCAAGAATTAGCACCCATAAGCAACGATTTTGTAAATGTAGTGGGAGTCACCGGCCAACAGGAAAAGGCATTCTTTTCAAGACCCCTTATGTATACAATGGCAAAGCAGATCAGAATGCATTGATTTCTCTATTTGCCAAATTCCCCTGAGTCCTTATTAGGGAAAGATTTATTAGAGCAATTGGGAGCAGAAATTACTTTTAAGCGGAAAGGGAAAATGGAGTTTAAAGTAGGGGATCAAAGGTTAATAGAGGTACTTAGTCTAGCTCTGATGAATCCAGAAAAGACACAGAAATTGACACCGGCAGTTCAATTATTTGTCAGGCCTGTCCAGGAGTGTGGGTTACTGGGATTCCAGGGAAAGCCAAGAATGCATCCCCTAGAGTAATAGAACTTAAAGAAGGAAAGGGATTGGTACGGAGGAGGCGATACCCTTTGAGACTGAAGGACTACAAAGGAATTGAGGGTCCATTTAATAAATTTCTAAAGTATGGGTGGTTTATAGAATGCGAGTCAGAATACAATACCCCTGTACTCCCAGTACAGAAACTAGATGGTTCATACCAGGTAGTACGAGACTTAAGGGAAATTAACAAAATTGCTAAAGACTTATGACCCGTAGTTGCTAATCCATATATACCTTACTTAAAAAGTTAAGGGATAGCCAGACATGGTTTACCATGCTGGATTTAGAGAATGCCTTCTTCTGTCTGTCCTTACACAAAGAAAGTCAGAAATTGTTTGCATTTGAATGGGAGAGCCCCACCACTGGTAGGAAAACTCAGCTTACATGGACAGTGTTACCTCAGGGCTTTAAAATTAGCCCAACGATATTTAGGAAGCAGTTGGCACGAGATCTCAAAAAGTGGCAAGTCCCTTCAAACAATGGAACCCTCCTGCAGTATGTTGATGACCTTCTAATAGCAACAGAGACTAAATCTGAATGCATTCAGTGGACTGTAAACTCACGGAATTTTCTTGGATTAAATGGATATTGAGTGTCTCAACAGAAAGCTCAGATGGTACAGCAGCAAGTGACCTACCTGGGATATGAACTGTCCAGAGGACAACGAGAACTTGGAGTAAGAACGAAAAGATTCTGTGGGGCAGGGCTTGGTTGCTCTCAGCAAAACCCCCAGCACTGCACAATTGATAGAAGGAGAAGTGCTGGAACTTGTCAGCCACAGGCCTTGGAAAGAATAAGATAAGAACTTAGTGTAGGAGGAACAGGGGGTGCTGACTTGGTGTTTGTGTTAAGATTAGGCGCTGTGGAACAGATGTCCTGTAATTGGGAGTTATTGTTTTTGTAGGTAGGACTGTTGCAATTAATGTTTAGAAAAAAGCCTTTAGCATTAGCCAATTTGTGAATGCCTAATGTAGAATGTAAGCCAATAAATCTTTGGCATGCTTTAAAGAAACCAATTAGTTTGTAACATGCTATCTAGGAACTAGTATAAAAGTATGTGAAGAATCATAATAAATCGGACACTCAGCTTGCATCAAGCTGCGTCCCGCCTCTCAGTTGCGGCAAAATCGGAAAGCAGAAACTATGCCTAATTAATTTCAGAGGTACCAGGGCATGCTTTAGACCCCCCAAAATAGGGGTTTTCAGGGACTCATATTCTAACTCCCCCCCCCCAAATGTAGGATATGGGGGGAGAAACACCAAACCACCCCGAAAATAACTGGGGGGAGACATGGACCCCAAAATGGGAGGTTGAGGATGGCTCAGAGGTCTCAACAACCCGACAGAATGGAAGACAGATTGGGGGGAACCAAAAAATTATTTAGGGGAAGCATTAAGTGCCACCTCCAGCCCTTACAAAATGGGGGTTTGGAGGGGCTCCAGGGTCCTCTCCAAAATAATTGGGGTGGCAGGAAACACTGTAGACCACCACAAAGGGGGGCTTGTGGTTCAAACATTGGAAACCACCCCTCAAATTATCTGGGGGGAGGACGGTCATGGGACCCTGTAGCCCCTTCCAAAATGAGGATTCAGAGGACTCAGAGCCCCACAAAATGCTCATCCATGTTGAAGAGCTTCCTCTTCTTGGCCACCATGACTGGGGGGGCGGAGACACGACTGACATCATAGGGCAGGAGTGCCACGCCATTAGGGATGTCATAACCAACATGCCAAGGACCCAGGCTAAAGGAGGAAGAACGCAGCCGACTCAATATGAGTGATAAAGCATGCTTCATTTTATTGATTTTCGTTACAGCCTTTTATAATCCTTCTACTAATTATGCCTACTAGTCACTAGCTGATTGGCTTAAGCTCTAAAGGTCGTATTCGCACGGTCCACCTACTTGCAGTTAGCTAACAGCACAAGCTTCTCATAACACTAAGTTTCTCATGCTACTATTTCTAATTCCTCTTGACTTGTTTTCGATACACGACAGTACCATAACACAATGTTTCTCAGACCACCGTTATCATAACACTAGGTTTCTCAGACCACTATTCCTAATTCCCCTTAACCTGTTTTCGACACACCACGGTACACAGGGCTGAAGCGTCCTTGACATTCTTCATGTATCAGCAGCTGCGAGCAGCTGCAGGCAAACCCTAGTGAGGCCCAGCATCAGCAGCTAGAGCAGGCTCTGATCATACAATTGCTCGGTGGGCTCAGGACCCTTGTCTCTGAGCCATTCTCCAACACCCCTCCTTGCCTTACAGGCCTGTCCGTCCCTGCCCGCGCTCCTGCTGTGTGCTATCTCACACCCACGCTGCTCTCCACATGAGCCTGTAGCCCACTGGAACCACACACAGACATCTAATTCCTCCTTCTGCATGCCCCGCATATCAGTGCACTGGCACTTCAGAGAGGTGCCCGGTGGCACTGATTTCCAAGAAAGGATGTCACAGGACCATCAAATCACAGTAAAGTTGAGGTTTGGAGGGACAGGACTGGACCCAGTATTGACCCCTGTAGTGCCCCACTGGTGACCGGCCTCCATCGAGACCTGATGCCACTGACCACCATTCTCTGGGCTCAGCCGTTCAGCCAGGTTTCAACCACCTCACTGTCTGCTTCTCCAGCCTCTGCTTCACCAGCTCTTCGATGAGGATTTTTTGGGAGACAGTGTCAAAAGCCTTCCTGAAGTCCAGGTGGACAATTTCTACTCCTCTATCAAGCCAGTCAGTCACTGGAGAAGTTTATCAGGTTATCAGATAGGAAGGACATTTCCTTTTGTTGGCTGTGCTCTGGACCTCTGTGTGTCCATTGGGGCCTGGCACTTGGAGTGCCCTGAAGTTCTGTAATTTTACACCCTAGAAGGACTCAGCCAGCTCAAACACAGGGAAGATATGATGGAAATGCTACCAATTCTTTATTTTTGTGATAGCAAATAAATACTACTGGGGTCTATCTAACCTCTTCAGCCTCCATTTCTCTCAGTTCTGTTTAGATGAAATGAATACATTAAATGTCTTAATAGAAACATGTCCTGTTTAGAAGTTCACCATTAAAAGCGTTCATAGGAAACATATTTTAGAAATGTCTGTGTGAGTATAGATTTATAAAGAGGGAGAGAAAGTGTCATGGGATTGCTGGTACATTCAGGTGTTTGGGAAGTTCCCCCCATTATGATGCCAGTGAGAGTACTCAATTCAGTGTCCCACGTTAACTCCAACAAGATATAACCCCATAACATGAGATTTGCAGCTTAACCCAGTACCTGACCCTTTCCCAGCCCTAGCCGTGTCCAACATGGGGCTTTACAGATCGCCCTTCTCTTTACTCTGCTGGGATTGGGGCCAGGATAGAGGCCAGGCAGGGCTGGCCGGTCTCCCCATACAGGAATTGTGATCAGCAGAAGGATGGAGATGGTTTAGCAGCCAGACTCTGCCATAAACCTGGGTGAGCAGCCAGTTCTGGAAATGGTCATTGAGAAAGGCTGGGGGGTGACAAATGTCTTGGGACACCTTCCCAGTCTGGCCAGGCCACCGAGAGCTCAGACTGGCACCCTCTCTCCTGCACCTGCATGTATTTCATCTTTTTTACGAGCCCTGGCTCCACACAATTCATCCACTGGAGTGAGTGCTCACTCTACACACTCACACAGTATAAGCTGTGCAATGGCATATTCTCTCCCAGGCACTTTCTCATCAGCCCCTCCCCAGCACTCCCCATCTGCACCTCCCTCCCCCCAGCCCAGCCCAGAACAACAGCCCAGTATTGGCTGGCCCCATGGCATTGCCCAGCGCAGGGTGCTGCAGAGCTCTGGGCACTCACCCCACAGCCACAGCCCCTCGGAAGGTCACAGCAGCTCCTGGGGCACAGCGGGCTCTCAGCCTCCCCATCAGCCCCAGGGCTGGGGCCAGCCATGCCATGAGCAGACGCAGGCCAGCGTCTCTCTCTCTCTGCTGCTCTTCTCTCCAAGAGATCCTGATTGCCCAGTGCTGGCAGCCCCTCTGTGCCCGTCCCTCTCCCCAGCACAAGACTCCTGCACTGGGGGCTCCCCAGGCAGCTCCTGCTGTGCCAGCGAGAGAAAAGCTGCCCAAACTGGTGCCTCCAGAAATAGGTCTGCTCTTGTCGTGGGATGTCACCTCAGGCACGGCCCTGAGCTGGCGGTGCTGCTCTGCAGGGCAGTGGTGGCTGAAAGCCACGGGGAGATGGTCCCAGGGAGATCCCCATGGATCAGCCATCATTTCCATTGCACTGGGCACCCCCACGTGAAGGGGCAGCACAGGCCTATTCCCTAACACATCCCCCCATGCCCTCCTGCCCTGAACCCCTGGAGAACCCCAGCACAGCAGCACGCTCAGAGGGGCAATTCCTTCAGCCTGTTCCTGACCTCAGCTTGAGAAGAAGAGACCAACATCCAGACATCGGTACTAAGAAAATCCCCTTTTATTATGGTTATGCTGCATGAGAGACCAGATGTAATGTCCTACCAGACACATGCAAAAGGCCTCTCTGTCAGAGAGGCTGGTTCATATCTCTGAAGAATAAGACTGACTACAGATATTTACAGAAAAAAAAAAGATTTAGAGAGATAAAATGCTCAATGTACAGTAGGTTTCAGAGATTAATTTGAATCACTTCTGAAGAAACAAAGGCAGTTTATTGCTGGTGAGAGAAAACTGACTGAATCAGCTTCTTCAGTGCATCCTTGATCCCCTGGTTCCTCATGCTGTAGATGAGGGGGTTCACTGCTGGAGGCACCACCGAGTACAGAAATGACACCAACAGGTCCAGTGATGTGGAAGAGATGGAGGGGGGTTTCAGGTAGGCAAAAAATGAAGTGCTGACAAACAGGGAGACCACGGCCAGGTGAGGGAGGCACGTGGAAAAGGCTTTGTGCCGTCCCTGCTCAGAGGGGATCCTCAGCATGGCCCTGAAGATCTGGACATAGGACAGCACGATGAAAACAAAACACCCAAATCCTAAACAGACACTAACCACAAGGAGCCCAACTTCCCTGAGGTAGGAATCTGAGCAGGAGAGCTTGAGGATCTGGGGGATTTCACAGAAGAAATGGTCCAAGGAATTTCCTTGGCAGAGTGGTAGGGAAAATGTGTTGGCTGTGTGCAGGAGAGAATAGAGCATCCCAGTGCCCCAGGCAGCTGCTGCCATGTGGACACAAGCTCTGCTGCCCAGGAGGGTCCCATAGTGCAGGGGTTGGCAGATGGCAACGTAGCGGTCGTAGGCCATGACTGTGAGAATAACATACTCTGATGGTAACAAAAATACAAAGAGAAAAACTTGTGCAACACATCCCACATAGGAGATGTCCCTGGTGTCCCAGAGGGCATTGGCCATGGCTTTGGGGAGAGTGGTGGAGATGGAGCCCAGGTCGAGGAGGGAGAGGTTGAGGAGGAAGAAGTACATGGGGGTGTGGAGGTGGTGGTCGCAGGCGATGGCTGTGATGATGAGGCCGTTTCCCAGGAGGGCAGCCAGGTAGATGCCCAGGAAGAGCCAGAAGTGCAGGAGCTGCAGCTCCCGTCTGTCTGCAAATGCCAGGAGGAGGAAGTGGGTGATGGATCTGTTATTTAACATTTGCTTTGTCTGGACATATGAGCCTGTTTAAGGAGGAAAGATGACAACACATTAGGGTATATTTCTCCTATAAATATCAACACCGCTGTCCTTATTCCATCCCTGTCACTACATGGCACCCCACTTTTTTGAGATCTTCCTTCAGTTCTGTAGCTGGAGCTGTGGTAGGTGCTGGACAAGCATTTCATGAGGGGAAGGGTTTTTGCATGCTGTCTGCCAAGGAGTGAGATCTTTGTGTGACTCTGTCAGAAAAACCTGCCCTAACCCAGAAGGGCTTGTCAGCATTTGCTCTACCAGTGGTGAGGAATGGGGAAAGCAGAAGACAGGCTGAGAGGGTTTTCTGCTGCACTCAGGGAGAGCAGAGTGAGTCGTGTGAGGCAAGAGGATTTTCTGTGCCTTAGTGCAGAGTGAGAGCAGCTGGTCTGTCTTTCTGTCTTGTTCCCAGCTGCCCTGGACTTGCATTTTTCTGAGTCTGAGAGCCTTCACAAGCACATGTTAATCTGAAAAGCAACCAGACACAGCTGAGAGCAGAGGGATCCACTGCAGAGCGCCAAATGACTCACCCTTTCTCCAAGTCTCAGCACCCCACTTTAGCCAATGACACCCACGGCTCACAGAGTCCCCTGGAAGCAGCAGACAGCTGGGATGGACACCCCAAGGAGAGAGCCAAGGGTCTGAACCATGGAAAATTCTTAAGGGAGAGCCAGCTCCTGGCCCAGCCTCACAGACTGCATTTCCCAGAGCTTCACGGCTTAGAGGAAAGCTGGGACACCTCATTGCTGGGGGCACATCTGCAGAGGAGGGCTCACAAGCTCTGTGCCTGACTCTGCAGCTGAAACCCCCCTTCCCCGAGAGCCTGTCAGCAACACCAAGGGCATCTGAGCAAGGCAAGGAGAGGGACAGACGGGCACTCAGGAAAGCCTTTCCCTTTGCCAGCTCTGCACAGCACCTCCCAGACAGCAGCAATGCAGGACAGTCGCCCTCAGGCCCTGCTCAGCGGGAACTGGGCCCCTGGCAGCAGAGATGCACTTCAACCCTTCTGCTGGGCTGCTGGGCCAGGAGGTGACTAACGGCCAGGAGCCACGGGCTAAGGGCTGTGCTGGGTGGCAGAGGAGACAAGAGGAGTGTTGCTCAGGGAAGGAGTCTGCCCTGCAGCAGGGTTTCCCTTAGCATTTCCCTCCCTCCCTGCCCACGTCTCCACTGCCTCGAGCTGTCCAGGCTGGCAGTTCTGTCTTTGAGCCCATGTTTCCTCCCTGCCAGTGCTCACAGTCCCCAACCCAGCCCCTGTGAGCACAGCTCTGCCATGCAGCCACTCCGTGTGTACAGGGGTAAAAGCACAGCCCACCCAAACCTGATGAAAATGGAAAGGTGATGCTGGTGTGTTCTGTGGGCTACTGGGGCATGAAGGCACTTGCTGAGGTTCCTAGTGAACCTCACTGTTACAGCTTAAGAATTTCAGCCCCCGCTCTCATCTGCACAGCTGATAGAGATAGAAAGATTGAGGCCACAGAAAAGTAGAAGCAGAGAGTCCAGAAAGAACAGACAGAAACAGAATATCTCTGAGATGAAAGTACTTGTGACAAGTTCCCTGGGAAATGAGCTGGGAATAATCTGGAGCTATGAGCATCCCTGATCCACGCAGCAGCAGCCTCTGCAGAGCAGAAGGAGCCTGCCCTGGCGGGGGTCTCTCCTTCCCCCCACAGCTTCTCCCCACAGCGCCATGGGGAGCTCCCCGGGCAGGCTGAGTGCTGACCCTGGCAGGCGGCAGAGTCCCTGCCCCAGCACACAGCCCCCTGGGGTGCAGGGACCCTGCTGGGAAGGACAGCCCTGGGCACCCCTGCCTGCACACCCGGCTGCACACCCCTGCAGCCGGCCCCGCCAGAAGGCAGCCCTCATGCCCTGGCGCTCGCAGGGGGCTCCAGGGAGGCCCTGCTCGGGAGCAGCTCCTCCTCATCCTCCTCCTCCTCCTCTAGGCAGGAGGCAGATTCCTGGCGGCTCTGCCGCCTTCCCCAGATCCCTCCCCGAGCTGCAGCTGCATTGTCCTGCACCCCCAGACTTACTGTGACCAGGGCCCTGACGCTTTCTCCTCCTCGGAGCTCTCAGCAGCCTCCCAGCCCAGGCTGCCTTGAAGCTGTGTGTGCCTCGCTGCTCTGCCCTGGGTGCCTGCAGGCAGTGCCCCCAGCCCTGCTGCGCTTTGCAGAGGAGCTGCTCCTGGGCAGAGCTGTCTCTCTGCAGCGCTGCCCACTTGCCAGGAGCTCCCTCTGGCCCAGGAGCCCGGCCCAGCTCAGCACCACAGCAACAGCCCAAGGTGCCACTTGCTGTGGCCCCTCTGGGCTCCCTCCAGCTGTCCCTGGGGCTCCAGGGAACCTGCTGTGACACAGCCTGATGCAATCACTGATAATCCCTCCTTCAGCTGGGATAGACACTAATTTCCAGCACTGCCATTTCTGCTTCTAAATTCCAATTTGGTTCCTATAATCAGTCTTTACTGTCCTGTCATTACATAGGACACCCAGGCTCTTATTGGGAGGCACCTGTAGCTGAGCTCCTTTTGTCATCTCAGGTCATGATAGAGATGGATATCATGAGTGAGCTGTTCAGACACAGTTAGAGATATCTGAGGGTCAGGAGGTGTTCCAAGAAATGTGCAGAAGACTGCAAGCTCCAATGGAGCAGTGCTGAGAGTCAGGACAGCATCTGGGTTCATCTTCTTGGAGTCTGAAGGGGAACATCTTTGGCCAACAGCAATGACAGCAGATTCCCACATTTAGTATAAGTGACTCTGCCACTGTCTGTTTTGTTCCGGGCAGCCTGTGCAAGGATTCCTCTGAGCAAATGGAGTCATGTACATTTGGGAGAGCTCAGTTTCTCTCTTGTCTTTTCCATCAGCTGAATTTACTTGATCCCCACAACAGTGGTCTCATGAACACCTCCAAATTGCTTCACCAATCTTAGGACATTTATGCTGTTTAATGACAAACAGGGGCTTCCAGTGTTACGTGAGGTGCCAAAGCTCTCGCACTCAGGTCCATGGGGTTGGCTGGGACAGCACTGGTACTATACATGCAAGCAATCTCCCTCCAGATCGGGGCTGTCACAGACCCCCCGCACAGCACCGCAGACAGATTCGGGGCTGCTGTGCAAGCCACTGACTGCCACCACTGCAGTGTGGCAAGGTCTGTCCCTTCTCTATCCAGGAGATGGAGAGCAGTCCAGGAACAAAAGGCACATCAATCCGCAGTCTCCACACAAGTGTTTATCTTCTCAGACTGTTGGGTTTTATCTCCAACAAACAGTACCCAACCCCTTGAAGATGCAGTCAAGGAAATGACCAACAATTTTCACAATGGGCCTGTCAGCAGAACCTAGTTGTTCATGGAGATCACTTCCACATCCAATGATGTCCCTCCCTAGCAGAGAAGACAGCAGTAAAATAAACCTGAATCTACCCAGGACTGCACTTCACTGTCCTATTTCTATCACATGTAGATGGCGAGAGAGATGAGATATTTCATGTCCTCTTTGCCTCATCTTTCTCTAAGTTCTCCTAAGCCATTGTACCTCAGGGCAGGCATCTGGAGGAAAACAGCCGAAGGTGGATAGGAATGAAATCAGGGGCTACTTGAGCAGACTCAAATGTCACCTGTCCAAAAGAATCAGATTTATCAATCTGTCTATATATAGGGGAGAGAAAGTGTCATCAGGTTGCTGGTCCTTGTCCATGGCCTATGAAAATATTTACGGGAATGTAGAGAACAATGTCAAAGTTCTGAAAATGAACTCCCCTTACACACTGATTGCACCAAAGACTTTTCTGCAAATGGTTAAACTTTTGGCTAATATCTTCACTCCAGAGTTGATGCAGTTGATCACAAAGTGGTGGTCACCACCTCCAAGATACATGAGGGTACATGAAACCCTGACATGGGACAGGGAAATATGACCCTGGGCTGAAGGGAGACTTTCTGGAGGGGGAGCTTGTGGACATGCAGGGTGAACCAAAGCATCTCAGTCGAGACAACTCATTTCTCTTCCTTGAGTAGAAGAGGAAGCCTGGACAATTGCACCCGAGCTGTCGCGTGTTGGACGAGAAAGAGAAATGAGTGGATCTAGATGTTGCAGAGCCTACCTGAAGATGCACCTGTAACCCAGATAAACTTGGATGAGTGCAGATTTGGCTGTGCAAAAGAGGGTGATTCATTTCTTTTGATTCTTTTCTTCCCTCTGTGAATCGAGGGAGCTCATGACTTGAAGGTGTGAGTAGATGGGAGTGAAAATGGACAGAGTCTGGGTCAGGGAGTGCTCTGGGAGTTCTTGGGATCTCTGCTTGACAGAAAATGTGATTTTCTTTGGTATAAGGCCATCTCTGCTATGGAAATTGGACTGCAGACAAGGGAAGTTGGGCTTCATATACAGCAGAGATGTGTGTTTTATGTTTTATTAAACTCTGCCTGCATTTGGTTTTTCTTTTTTGGCAATTAAGAAACATCCTTCTGTGTCTGCGTATAGCTTGATTCCCAAGTATGGCAGGTGGGAGTTGGTGTTTATGTGCTGAAACGTGCAGCTACAGCCTGTCGTGGAGAAAGCTCAGATTGGAACAAAGGTGCTGTAAGTCACAGGGGACTGGTGAGAGACATGTGGGGTTGGAGGTAGGAACAAACGTTGTCCAGAGAGTGTCTGACATACAGGGTCTTGACTTCCCCCTATATTCACACTCGATAGGGAGAAGTTCAGGATCAGTATCAATTGGAGTTGGGTGATGTCTCTTAGTGTGTAAGCACAAAAGTAAGAACTAATCAAAAAAGAAGATATTGTTTCCTATTGACATTTATTATGGAAAGATTTACACTATGACTACACTCCTGAAACCACCCAAATTCACCAAATGGGAACTGAGGAATTCTGTTATACCCAGAGACTTGTCTTGTGCAGCCGTTTTTCATGTTACTGAGCCCTCTGGTGCGAAGTTGCTGAACTGCAGATCCTGGAAAGGGATTGATGTGGCCTCTAGAGAAGTCGGAGTCAGCAGGAACCCTCCAAGTTCCTGAGGGTGTCAGTGATTGCCACCGAGGTCCATCACTGGAGAGCCCATGGAGGGAATGAGGAGACAAGGTTCCTGTCCCTGGGGGTGGTGAAGCAGGAAGGCAGAGGCACTGCTGCCAGCCTGAAAATCAAATGTTCAGGTGACTGTGAAAGCCCTTGATGTGTTTCCTCACGCAGGATGTTCAAGCCCTGACGCCCATAGCCTGGGAATGGGGATCCTTCCCCTCAGGGGATTCTGAGGAATCTTCACACAGACACCTCACATCTTCTTCATGTCTTTCACACACACACTGTCACACATAACCCCACTCCCTTGGACTAGGAGGTTTGTGCATCCTCCAGGCTCCTGGATGTTTCCTGAGGCCCATCCAAGTGTGGGGAGTGAAGGAAGGAAAGAGAGGTGTCTCTGGTTCCCCACCAGCCCCAGGGCTGAGGGCCAGCCATGGCATGAGGAGGCGGAGGCCAGTGTCTCCTTGTGTCCCTTGCTCCAGTCTCCCAGGCATCTTCATTGTCCCCTGCCAGCAAGCCTCTCTGTGCCAGCCCCTCTCCCAGGAAAAGACTCCTGGACCAGGGCCTCCTCAAACTTCTCCACTTGCCCCAACAATAGAGAAACTTGTCCTGAGCTGGTGCATTCAGAAATAGATTTCTCCTGAGAGGAACGGATGCTAAAGAACATGCAAAAAGATATGAAGAAATTGAAGGAGTAATTTCCCAAAATAAGAGAGCAGACTTAATCAAAATTGAGGATGCTCTTCTGGTCCACTGACACAGACACTGTTTACAGATTAAATAACTGCAGTTAGGTATTGACCAGGTGCAAGATTTAGAAAGAGAACTACAGATTTTAGAAAATGAGCTAGAGAAGTTTGGAACAGCAGCTCAGTTTGTAAAAGGGGAACATATAATCACAAGCGTAAGTCACAATAAATGCAAAGCCAAAACACACCACATCCAGGGTGGTTCTGTCCTGCCATGGGAAAGGGGAGAGAGAAAGGCCAGGAAAGGGGCTGGGTTTGGCTGTTGAACTTGGGCTGCAGCAGCTATGAGGAGTCAAGGGAGTGGGTGGGGAAAGATGGGCAAAGGCAACACCAATTGTGGTGTTGATTGTGAGGCCACGACTGTTACAGGAGCCTGATTGGCCAGCAGCTGGCCCCAGAAATTTGGGGCCAACATGTGCATCACAAAACCACTCATCCCAGCAGAGACAAGCTAGGGACAGAGAGGACAGGGAGAGACAGGTCAAGGGCAGGTGGCAGGAATGGTGATGATGATGAGGTGGCTTCCACTGCAGCAGCCTGACTGGCCCTCAGGAGACATGCTGGCCAGCAGGCATTCTGAGGTCATCCAGTGCATCTGAGAAGGCACCCAACAGAAATGACCTCCTTGGGGAGGGGAGGGCTGAGGCAGGTGGAAGAGGCCCACCTGCGTTCTGATTCTGGGGGCACCTCTGTTCTTGTGATCTGAGCAGCCATGGCAGACAGGAGGGCAGGCAGGGCTCATGGCCACCCTGCTCAGGACGAGGCCTGAGACTGCTGGAAAATCTTTTCCTTATCTCCAGGGTGAACATCCCCTGTTTCACCAAAACCTCCTCTTTCAGCCTCTTAACATGCTCCGTGGTGGAGAACCCCATTCTGTGTTCTTCAAGACCTCCTCATTGGTGTGGAGAGGCTGCAGGGAGGTGCCCCTCAGCCTTCCCTTCTCCAGGCTGCACAAGCCCAGCTCCCTCAGCCTCTCCTCACAGGCAAAGTTTTCCAGCTTGGCCTGTCTTGGGGGCCATTCATTGAACCCCCTCCAGCTTGCCAACATCCTTCCTGTACTGGGGATCTGCAATCCGGACACAGTAACCTGGACAAGCCCCTCTCGTGATCTCCTGGCCGTCCTGCTGGCCACAAAGGCCTGGGTGCAGCTGGCCTCCCTTGCTGCCAGGACACATGGCTGCCTCCTCTCCAACCCACGAAGACCTTTCCTTTTTACTATATTTTCCATCTGTTGGTTTGCAATGAAAGTAAATTCTGCTGTGCCCGTGTGCATCCAGGTCTCTGAGGAAAGCCAGTGGGAGCTGGTGCAGTGGAGCTGTAATGTCCAGCTGCGGGCCTGAGTGGAGAAGTCTGATGGAAGGAGAAGTGCTGCAAGTGCCAGGGGGACCATGAGAGAAGTGGCAGGGCTGGGGAGGTGAGGAATCAGGCTGTCCATGCAGTGTCTGACCTTCAGGAGGAGCTGGCCCTACCCATCTTGACAGCACTAGGAGACCCTCTGCATCAAGATCAGAGGAGGCTGCAATCACTTCTTCTGTAAACAGAAAAAGTAATACAGTAGACTTAAACCTAAGAAATACTTCTGTATTAAATGCTCAGTCAAATGTTCCCCTTTACATACACTCCAGAGACCTCTGCAGTTATCTGTCCAAGGCTTGATAAATGAAGAAAACAATTGGAGGAGACATGGTTTTTTACATTTGAATGAGCCCCATGGTGTCTGTGATGCTGAGACCATGAGCCTCAGACACCAAGAAGAGCCTGAGCGAAGGGCTGAAGAAGTCAACATCAGAAGCAACCCCTAAGGTTTCAAGGAGTGTGAATGGGTCCCAGTGAGGGCCATCAGCACCAAAGCCTCCCCAGGGGCTGGTTAGAGCAGGAAGTTGGAGGTGTCAATGAGAGGCAAACAAACACAATGTTAAGGTGGTTCTGGTGCTTACTGTACCTTAACATGTTTAGGCCATAGTGCCAAAGCCTGACCCCCAGCCCCTGGGAAGGGAGATCCTGTCCCTCACACATTACCCAGGGCTCTTCCTGGGACAGTGTCATGTGGGAATTTGCGGTGTCAAGGACAGGACTATAGTGACAAATATGGGTCTCTCTGGGGTGGGGCCGAGGGGCGTTAAGGTCCTGGTACCATAAGGTTACCGTTTGTCCAGGTAGGCCTTAGTTATGGAGGGAACGGCCAGAGGCAAGGGGGAAAAGACCTTGGCTCTGCTGGGGGCTCTTAGCCTTGCCAGAGCCTTCAGTTGTCTTTCCCACAGGCTGTCCTCAGTGTCCCACACCTGCAGCTCTTTCCCTGCAGACTCTCAACATCAGCCTTTCTTCCCCACCTCGCTCTCACCTGAGCATCTCGCTTCCCTCACTGGTAGAGAATATGATAGACGAGGCTATTTCAGTTGGGAGGGACCTGCAACCATCATCTAGTCCAACTGCCCGACCCATTCAGGGCTGACCAAGTTACAGCATGGTATGAACGGCATTGGCTAAATGTCTCTTAAACACTGACCACCCTGGGGCATTGACCACCTCTCTGGGAAGCCTGTTCCAGTGTTTGTCCACCCACTCGGTAAAATAAATGCTTCCTCATGTCCAGTCTAAATCTCCCCTGGCACAGCGTTGAACCGTTCCCACATGTCCTATCACTGGATACCATGGAGAAGAGATCAGCACCTCCCACTCTGTGTCCCCCCTCAGGAAGCTGCAGAGAGCAATGAGGTCACTCCTCAGCCTCCTCCTCTCCAAACCAGACAAACCCAAACTCCTCAGTCACTCCTCATAGCACATTCCTTCCAGCCCTGTCACCAGCTTTGTTGCCCTCCTCTGGATGCATTCAAGGACCTTCACGTCCTTCTCAAACTGTGCGGCACAGAACTGCACACAGTATCGAAGGTGAGGCCGCACCAATGCTGAGTATCTATCCATCCTCCTGGTTGTTCCTTGAAACACAAAGCTGTGGGCTCTTCCAGACTCCCTCTGGGTGACTTGTTGCAGCACAGCACTGCCCTTGGTGTGATATTTCTTTCTTTTTGTCTCCATTCTCTACCTCCCCTGCTGTACTTTGTTCTGCTATGTCTTTCTCATGCTGTTTTCTGACATTTGGAAACACACTTTACAGTTCACAAAGAGTTATAAAGCAGGTATGTTTATTGCAGCGCTGGGTGCAAGGGCGATCTCTCCTCCAAGCTTGTACACCGTATCATGAAGCAGGCATCATTTATGATACAAAAACATGCATATTCGTTAGTATAGGCTGGGTTATTACAATTAGTTCTAAGAATAGGTGTGATTATTGTAATTATTTTCAGGAACTCATTATCCTAAGTCTCCTCCTCTTGCCACATGCGTACTGCTATCTGGTGGTTGTGGGCCGGGGTCGTTTGGAGGAAGGCTTGTGGTCTTCTTCACCATGTACTCTCAAGCTTTGTCCCAGAATGCTGAGTTACCTCAGCCAGTAACTGCAGAACTGGTTCCAGCCAGATGGATCCTTCTTGCAGATGCCTTAATTAACGGATGGATATCCTGTTATCTATGGAGGCCTCTTGTAAAGAAGTTTCCTGTTATCTTTCAAGGTCTTTTGCAACCAAGTATCCCTTTATCTTGCTAGTTATTTTGCTAAGCATTTATTTTCTATATCAAGTCCCCCCTTTTTTTTTTTAACCTTGCCAATTCTTTTGCTATATGGCACCATTCCTTTTAGCAAAATACTTGCCATTTTCAATGTTTTGCTGTAATTTGTGTTTCTTCCACTCCACATTGGTATTTCCAGTTTGTTTATCCATCCACATAAAACATTGCAACACACAACAGACCAATAATCCTAATACAATAATCAGGATAACTATAACAAAAAGCTGCTTAAGCTTTGCGACATTAGGTAGCCAAGAGGTGAGCTCTTCCCACAGGTTAGAAAACCCATACGAGATATCATCCAGGGATACCCGATGTAAGAATTTTGAGTGTTCCCAAATCTTCTGAAGGTCAATCTCTGTTCTACTTGATTCATCTACATAAATACAACAGCTTGTATTGATCAAGGTGCACACCCGTCCCATGTGAGCTGTGATTATATCTAGAGCCATTCTGTTTTGAAAGTCTACTCCCTTCAGGGATTTTACCTCCTGGTCTAAACGTAAAAGAGCATCAGTAGTTG
Source organism: Tyto alba (assembly GCF_018691265.1). Lineage (NCBI taxonomy): Eukaryota > Metazoa > Chordata > Aves > Strigiformes > Tytonidae > Tyto > Tyto alba. The sequence goes on along the minus strand of NW_024881277.1, from coordinate 11,363,792 downwards.
AGTTTGCTATTATTTCCATTTCTGCCAAAATATTTACCATGGCTTTTTCAATCTCACTAACTCCCAACCAGGGTAAGAACCACTGTGTGAAGCTATGAAACCCTAACGGTTTTTCTATAAGCGGGTTATAAGCTCCCTGTCTTACCCTTTTCCAGGGTGACCTCAAAACACCACTTGAGGCATGGGACTGGTTAAATATTTTGTCCTGGGGTATCAAGTACCCCTCTGCACATGTCCCTGTCTAATTAGCAGGCAGGCTTTTTCTGGCCACTCCATCTCCGCCGAGCCACCATCACCCAGGACCTAGACTACACTTTTCAGTCTGTTTACTAAGGAAAAACAGAGCTTGTCCTTTACCTGCACTTTTCTCTTGGATATCATGAATGGTCCCAATTAAAGTCTCCAGTGATCTGAATGTCCCTACATCCTGTCCTCCTGTGCTATTTCTTCTGTATATTGTGTTTGCTTGATCCCATATCTGCAAATGAAATTTAGGCCCTGTCCTTTTATCTCTATCTTCCCCAAAAGTGCAACTTTTTGTAGTCTGAGCATTCATAGTTGAATTCTTAGATATTACTCCAAATAAGGATGGTCCTGAATTTCCTCCTCTGGGAAGAGCTGTACATACCCAACAATCTGTTAAATTTAGTGCACGAGCTATCTTCCCAGTTTGTTGCAGAAACACATTATCCCTCCATGCTATTACACAGGCACTGAAAAGGAGCAGTATTACAGGGCTCTTAGTCCCTCATCTTAGCTCCGCTTTTGAATGCAGAGCTTCAGGGGTCCAGTGGGTGCTGATCGCCACTGGGGTTTAGGGGCTTTCTTCCCTCTGGTATACTGTATCCACGATGCTTGTTCTTTAATCTTGATAGCTGTATGGGATGTCAGCAACACCTGGAAAGGGCCTTCCCACCTTGGCTCCAGAGGTGAATCTGAAAGAGATCTGACATACACATAATCTCCAGGCTCAATATTATGCACAGGTCCATCCAGACCTCAGGCACTAGTTCCCAAGACTAGCTTCCTAACCTCCTGAATCTGTTTCTGCAGGGTTATCACATAATCGGTTAGTATTTCATTCCCGACCTCGGTTGATGTTCCAGCCTGTATCATGTAGGGTCTCCCGTATCCTATTTCGAAGGGACTCAGCCTTTCTTTGGCTCTGGGTTTGGTTCTCATTCTCAAAAGAGTCAATGGTAGGGCCTGAGGCCAGAGCAATTCAGCTTCTTGTCCCAATTTGACAATCTGTATTTCAATAAGGTGGTTCATTTTCTCCACCTGGCCGCTTACTTGTGGCCTATATGGGGTATGTAATTGCCAAACTATCCCCAGAAGTTTGCTAACTTGTTGTTGAACAACTTTTGCAATGAAGTGCGACCCTCAATCGGAAGATACAACCACTGGAACCCCAAACCTTGTTATTATTTCTTGTAATATGACCTTGGTCACCTCTCAGGCTTTACTGGTTTGGCAAAGGAATGCTTCCAGCCAACCTGAGAAGGTGTCTGTTAGGACCAATAAATACTGGTACCCTCCTTTTCTTGGGAGCTCTGTGTAGTCAATTTGCCACTGCTATCCCGGATAGTTTCCCCTCCCTATTTCTCCTAGTTGGGCTTTGAGGCCCATTTTAGGATTATTCTGTAAACATATTTCACACTGCTGAGTCACCTATTTAACAGTAGTGTAAAGGTTTCGGGCAATTACACACTGGTTCAAATACCTATACAGAGCCTCTGCTCCCCAATGAGATTTTCTATGTTCTGCCATGGCAATGGCCTACAACAATGTGAATGGTGTGATTAATTTTCCTTGCAGAATTTTAGCCCAATCACCTGTTTCAACTTTCACTCCCAAGTCCTCAATTAGTTTCTGATCTTCTTTTGAATATCTGGGTTCACAATCAATCTGTATTTTATCATCTGGGACCAAAGACTGTACCCTTACATCACCCTTCTCTGTCACTCTTCTAGCCTCGCGGTCCGCCGTGGTGTTGCCCAACTCCTGGGCAGTGTTTCCTTTATGGTGAGCTTTGCAATGCATAAAATCCACCTTCTCGAGCAGCTGGATGGCTTCCAGGAACTTAAGAATCTCTTCAGCATGCTTTATAATTTTCCCTTGGGTGGACAGGAGTCCTCTTTCTTTCCATATGGCCCCATGGGCATGGACCACCCCAAAGGTGTATTTAGAGTCCGTCCAGTTGTTTATCTTTTTGCCTTTGGGGAGTTCCAGCACTCTGGTTAAGGCTATTAATTCTGCTTTTTGTGCCAAGGTATCTGGGGCAGGGGCTGCGGAGTGGTTACAGCATACCCTGCTTTGCAGATGCCTTGTCGAACGAAGCTGCTCCCATCTGTGTACCAGGAGTCCTCCACGTCTGCTAAAGGTTCCTCCTTCAGATCGGATCTGCTACTGCTTCAATCGTTTCCAGGCAGTCATGTGATACCGATTCCTCTGTATTTCCACTGAGGAAAGATGCTGAGTTGACAATGTTAGTAACAACTACTTCCACTTCATCCTGTTCCACTAGAACAGCCTGGTACTTAAGAAATCTTTGGGGTGAGAGCCAGTGCCCCCCTTTTACCTCTAATACTGTAGATATGGTATGGGATAGCAACACTGTGATCCTTTGGCCTAATGTGTAATTTGCGTGCTTCCTGTATGTTTAGCACTAGTGCTGCTACTGCCCTTAGGCAGCTAGGCCAACCTTTACTAACTTCATCAAGTTGTTTGGAGAAGTATGCCACTGCCCTTCTGTATGGTCCCACATTCTGAGCCAGGATTCCCAGGGCTAGTCCCTGCTTCTCATGGGAGAACAGCCAAAATGGTTTGGTTGTGTCAGGTAGCCCCAAGACAAGGGCCTCCATGAGCTTCTTTTTCAGTTGCTGGAACGCTTTATCTGCTTCCCCATTCCAAGTGAGGCTTCCCAGACCTGGATTTTAACAGTTCATAGTGTGGCCCTACCAGGAGTCCGTAGTTGTATATCCAGTGGTGACACCATCCCATCATTCCTAAAAATGTATGGAGCTCCTTAGCTGCCTGTGGTCGAGGGGTCTGGCAAATGGCCACCTTTCTTGCTGTGCCTAGAGATCTTTGTCCAGCACTTATCTCGTATCCAAGGTAAGTCACCAGCTGCTGGGCCACTTGGGCTTTCTGTGGAGAGGCTCGATAGGCATTAAGTCCAAGGAAATTTAGCAGACTAACTGTCCATACTATGTATATCTCACTCATTTCTGCTGCTATCAATAAATCATCCACATATTGTATTATTATCCCAGCTCCATGTGGTCGTTCCCACTTCTCCAAATCCTTGGTTAATTCATTTCCAAAAAGAGCGAGGGTATTCTTAAACCCCTGTGGTAACACAGTCCATGTTAATTGTGTCTTTCTTCCAGAGTCAGGGTTTTCCCATTCAAACGCAAACAACAACTGACTTTCAGGGCTCAAGGGCAGGCAAAAGAAGGCATCTTTTAGGTCCAATACCGTAAACCAGGCCAATTCAAGTTCTAATTTTGTTAATAATGTGTATGGGTTGGCCACAAGAGGGTGTAAGTCTTCAACCATCCTATTGATAGCTCTGAGATCCTGCACTATCTGATAACTCCCGTCTGGCTTTTTGACTGGTAAAATGAGAGTGTTATATTCTGATTCACACTCTGTTAACAACCCAAATTTGATGAATCAGTCAATTATTGGCTGGATTCCTTCACTATCTTCTTTCTTAAGGAGTTATTGCCTAATTCTCACAGTCTGCCTCCCTGTTTTAAGTTTTACTGTTATTGGGGAGGCATTTTTCACCCTTCCTCGTGTTTCCGAGACCCATACTCCCGGATATACTTGATTCCAGACTTCTTCAGGCACTCCTGGACTGACAGGAGTGTCTATAAGGGCCAGACTCAAAAGTTCAATTAGCTGATCATTCCCCACTTGAAATTCTATTTTTCTTCCCTCAAAAGTTACTTTATCTTTCAACTGCTCCAATAGGTCTTGGCCTAATAGAGGTCCTGGGGAAATAGGCATATGTAAGAATTTATGTATTCCCAATTGTTTTCCTAATTTAAATTTAAGGGGTTTTAAAAAGTATGCCTTTTCTCTTTGGCTGATAACTCCTCTTACAGTTACATAATCATGATCCATAGGTGTTAAAGCCTCATTCAAAACCCAAAGTGTTGCTCCAGTATCTACTAGAAATTTTATATTCTGTTGTCGTTTCCCTAGCTTTAATGTAACCAGTGGATCTGCTAGGGTAGATTCCCCAGATCCTCGTCAATCTTCTTTGACATGGGCCTGTATCCTCCCCTTCCTTTTTTGTTTCTCCAGATATTCATTCTTCCAATGTCCCCTTTGTTTACACCATGAGCACTGATCCCCTTCCCACAGGACCCCTTGGTCCCATACTCCTGAATTCTTTATTTTCTTGTAACACCGCTACCAACACCCGCTGGTCTCTTCTTCCACCATCCACCTCTCTGTTGCTAAACACTCTCCATGATTCATTTAACAAAGTCTCCAAATTCCTGCTTTCCACCAGCTTCAATTTCTGCAGCTTCCTCTGGATGTCGCTTGCTGACTGCCCGATGAACAGAGACACTAACTGCTGAGTGCCTACTTCCAATCCTGGGTCTAAAGGGGTGTACTGCCTCATAGTATCCGGTAATTCATCCAAAAATTCCAAGGGGGTATCTCTTAGACCTTGCTAAACGGCATACAAAGTTGTGCAATTGATTGTTTTTGGGATAGCCCGCTCCATTCTTCTCATAACCCAATCCCTGTATGTATTCAGCAAACTTCCATGCGTCCCTCTATTAGGGATCCATCCTGGATCCTGTAAGGGGAAATGATCTTTTATATCTTCCCCCGTATTCTTAAGAAAATCACTAGCCAGGTCTTGGGCTGTTTTTAATATTAATTGTTTTTCTGACTCTGTCATATGGTCTAATGACAATTGAATATCACTCCAGTCAGGGTTATGCTGTTTTATCAGAAACTGGAAGTGTTTGATCACCCCCACAGAATCACTCCGATAGTTTTTCGCCACATTTTTCCATGTTTCTAGATCAAAGGAGGAGAAGGGAATTTTTATTAGGACAGGCTCTCCTCCTTGACCTATAGCTTCTCTCAAGGGTGCCTGTACCATAACTCTTTCCTTTTTACTCCGGATATGTAAAGTGACCAGGCTATCGGGAGGAGTTCCTGGGTCCAAATCCTCCCGTTCCTTTTGTTGTGTTTTTGCTGGGAGTTTATAATATTCTGGCAGCTCTCCCACCTTGGGATCCCTTAGCTTTTCCAACCCTGTGGATCTTTGACCTATGCTACAGGCTGAACAGCACCTTTTCAGTTTTCCTTTTCCTTCTTTCATATTTTCCTTTTCTAGAGCCAAAACCATTGGGTCTTGTGGGCTCTTTAATCCACAATCAGTTTGATACTCAGGGTGATTTCGGGGTGTCTGCATACGAGAAGTCATCCCACTTTCCTTCTCTCCTCAAAAACAACATCAGTTGCAACAAAGTATTATAATTCAAGGTTCCATTAAAGGGCCATTTTTCCCCATCATCTAATTTTACAGGGTCCACCACTGGTTACAGTATTTAGGTAAGGTCCTTTTATTCACAATTCCACCTGGTGTTCCTCTGATTTCCTTCCAATGGACTAAGATGCTGCCCAGAGGGCTCTTTTTCACTCTACCCCCACTCTGTTTCCCTCCCATATTGTTAGCCTGGAGGGCTTATCCACATTCTGCTTCTATTGCCTCTGTAAGTTTCCTAGGTTCCCACAATAAGTTCTTTTAAGCTCACCTGAGTGCTCAATTCTGTCCCAGTCAGACCACTTCCCTTGACATTTACTACACCAGAAATCGTCTCCAAATTCCACCCAGATGTCTTGTCCACAACCAAAGCATTCAAAAACAAAGATCAATTACAAGAAAAATCCTTGGGTCTGTGTATGGGGCACCAAAAGTTAACCACAGGCTCAAACAATACTGTTTTAAAATCTGACATACACTTCATTCACTTCACTTGCCTCCGGCCACTCTCCTCGTGGAGGACATGGAAGCAGAGATCAGAACTCCACACTCACTTCGCAGCTGTGCTGCGTTTCACTTCTCTCATGCAGGCATACAGGCACACAGACACGCAGTTACACACAGGGCCCCTGTCCTGGTTCGGGCTGGAATAGAGATCATGTTCATTTTGGCAGTGGGAGGAGAGCTGCAGCACACTGAGATTCCAGAGGATCTCCAGGTCTGAGAGCCCTTGCCTGTGTGTGGGGGTGGGGGGAGCACAGCTGGAGTGCTGGGCCCCGATTGGCCAATATTCCATGTCATTACGCTCACTATATAAAGGAAGGAGTGGGTCAGAAGGGGCTCTCACTTCCGGGAGTGTTGCCACAGGGTCTTTGTGTTTGGGATCACTGGCCGGGAGCAGGTGGGTGTCGGTCGGCGGGTGGTGAGCAGCTGTATTGTACGTTACCCATTCATCATGTCACCATATTATTCTGTTACTGTTATTAAACTGTTTTTATCTCAACCCATGAGTCTCCCTTTGCCCTCTGATTCCCTCCCCATTCCCAAGTGGAGGGGAGGGTGGGTGAGCAGCTGCGTGGCGTTTAGCTGCTGACCAGGTTTAAACCCCGACAACTGTCACACAGGTTATCCATGAATGTGATACACATGATGCAATCAGGCAAGCCAAGAGGTTAAAACCTCTTTGGTATCTAGGGCTGTGGTTAAAATATAGATATGGGGAGGCCTGGCAGAGTGATTACATTGTGCTTCCACAATACTTGGCATGTCAAACTTTATGTGCTCACAATGGTGGAAGCAACTACCGGGTGGGTGGAAACATAGGCCGTGTCCCATGCCACTGCCCGGAACACTATTCTGGGCCTTGAAAAACAAGTCCTGTGGCAACATGGTACCCCAGAAAGAATTGAGTCAGATAATGGCACTCATTTTTGAAATAATCTCATAAACACCTGGACAAAAGAACATGGCATTGAGGGGGTATATCATATCCCCTACCATGCACCAGCCTCTGGGAAAATTGAGTGGTACAATGGGCTACTAAAGACCACGCTGAGATCAATGAGAAGAGGAACTTTTAAACACTGGGACAGACATTTAACAAAGCCCACCTGGTTAGTCAAAACTAGAGCATCTACCAACCAGGATGGCCCTGCCCAGTCAAAATTCTACATACTGCAGATGGAGATAGAGTCCCAGTAGTGCACCTTAAGAACATGCTGGGGAAGACTATTTGGGTTATTCCTACTTCAGGTAAAGGTAAGCCCATATGTGGGATTTCCTTTGCCAAAGGACCTGGGTGCACTTGGTGGGCAATGCAGAAGGACGGGGAAGTCCGATGTGTGCCTCAAGGGGACTTAATGTTAGGTGAAAATAGCCAATAAACTGTATTACATTAATCACCAAACAACCCTATAAATGCATTGCTATGGTTGACACATATTATGCTAATGGCATCATATTCATGAAGAAAAACACGAACTTTGATAAAGTCATGATTCGTTTCAGCAACTGATACCCAGCGACTGCTGCAGACTGAATACAGACAGCGTCAGATACATCAGCCACCAGCTCCAACTGCAACAGAGACTGCATGCCATCCTCCTGCCAGGCCCAAGGACACCTGTGCCCTACCAACTGAGAATCCCTCCTCCTGCCTTAAGAGACTGTTAGGACAGATGGAACCTGAAGCTATGGACCAAATGAACTCACGATACATTCTGCAGTATATAGACTGCAAGGACCAAGTGCACCCAGGTCCTTGGGCAAAGGTAATTCCACGTATGGGCTTACCATGGCCCATGGGCTAAGGGAATTATATCTGTGTGCACATGCCTAAGACCAGGGAAGAGGACAGTAATTTATTAGACTGTATTAGGAAATATGGAACCTGAGGATAATGCAAAGGATATGGAACAAGGGGTGGACACGGTCCTGGTTCAGACTGGAATAGAGTTCCTGTTCCTTTTTGGTAGCTGGAGGAGTGCTGATGCACACGGAGATTTCAGGGACTCTCCAGCTCCCCGTGTCCTGCCTGTGCACAGGCTCACAAGAAGCAGAGAGGGAACACAGCTGGAGCACCGGGCCTGGATTGGCCAATATTCCATGTCATGTGATGTTACGCTCACCATATAAAGGAGGGGTGGGCGGGAAGGGGCACGCTCTCACTTTTGGGATTGTGGTCGCGGCATCTTTGTGTTTCAGGATCGCTGGCCGGGAGCCGGCTGGGTGTCAGTCAGCGGGTGGTGAGCAATTGCATTTTACATTATCCGTTCATACTGCCACCGTATTATTTTATCACCATTATTCAACTGTTTCTATCTCAACCCGTGAGTCTCCCTTTGCCCCTCTGCTTCCTTCCCCATTCCCAGGTGGGAGCTGTGTGGTGTTTGGCTGCCGACCAGGCTCAGACCATGAGTTACACCCACTGACACACACTCCAACATGACATGCACACACACTGGTCTTGCCTGTTGCTGGCCTCACCAAAGAACAGTTGGAAGAGCAACTGATGTCATCTACGTGGACTTGTGCAAAGCACTTGACACGGTCCTGCATGACATTCTTGTCTAGAGTTGGAGAGACGGTGATTTGGCGGATAGACCACTCGGTGGATAAAGAATTGGTTGGGGGGGTCGAAACTCAAAGTGCTGAGGTCACAGTCTCAACAACCAATTGGAGAACAGAGATGAGGGGAATTCCTCAGGGGTTGGAGTTGGGTCTGGTATTGATTGACATCTGTGTTGCCGTCATGGACAGCAGGATCGAGTGCATCCTCAGCAAGTTCACAGATGACACCAAACTGTGTGGTGTGGTGACATGCTGGAGGGAAAGGATGCCATCCAGAGGAACCTGGACAGGCTGGAGAAGTGGGCCCATACAAACCTCATGAAGTTCAACAAGGCCAAGTTGAAGGTCCTACCCATGGCTTGGGACAACCTCACATACAAATAGATGCTGGGCAAGGAGTGGATTGAGAGCAGCCCTGCGGAGAAGGACTTGGGGGTGGTAGCTCATGGAAAACTGATTGTGAGCCAGCACTGTGCACTCGCAGGCCAGAAAACCAACCGTGTCCTGGGCTGCATCAAGAGAAGTGTGGCCAGCAGGTCAAGGTGGGGGATTCTCCCATTCTGCTCTGCTCTCATGAGACCGGCCCTGTAGTATGGTTTCCAGCTCTCATGATCCAAACATAAAAAGGGCATGGACATGCTCAAGCAGGTCCAGAGGAGGTCGTGAAGATGACGGGGGGGGGGGGGGGGGTGGTGGGACCACCTCCCTTGTGAGGACAGGCTGAGAGAGTTTGTTTTGTTCAGACTGAAGAAGAGAAGGCTCCAAGGGAGAAATTCTAGTGGCCTTCCAGGACTTAAACAGGGCTACAGGAAAGATGGGGAGGGACTATTTATCAGGGATTGCAGGAATAGGACAAAGGGTAATGGGTTTAAACTGAAAGAGGGTAGATTTAGATTAATAAAAGGAGGAAATTCTTTAGTATGAGGATGGTGAAACACTGGAAGAGGTTGTCCAGAGAAGTGGTGAATTGCCTCTCCCTGGAACTTCTCTAGGCAACCTGTTCCAGTATCTCAGCATCCTCATCGTAAAACATTTCTTCCTTATTTCAAATCTAAATCTACCCTCTTTCATTTTAACACCATTACCGCTTATCCTTCTAATACAGATCCTGGTGAGAAGTATCACTCCATCTTTCTTGACCTGTAACCACTATGTTTTCATCTCCAAACACCTTTGAGAGTGCCCAGGCATCACCCCAAGACTGGGGTTTAGAGGACTCAAGCACATGTCCAGTATGCTTAGATATAAACATTCTGAGCTAAGTGTTGTGGAGACTTGGGACAGTCTAAGAGTAGCCCAAGAACCCTTGAAGGGTGGTTTGAGAGACGGTGGACTTTTTCTTCACAGTGGAAAACAGCATGAGAAAGAAATAATGTCATACTGTGCAGCTGGGGAAGTCCAGACTGGACAACAGGATAAATGCTGTGGTGCAACACATGACCCAGGAGGAGTATGGATCAGAACAAGGCTTTGTTTTTCCAGGAAGAGCCAGGGAGCATGGTGAAATGTCAGGAAAGAAATGAAGATGCTCGGGAGGAGCAAGGTGAGAGAGCTGGGGGGATGAGGACAGCCTGCAGGGAAAGAGGCGCAGGGGATGCAGCCCCATAGGACAGCCTGTGGTGGAGATGACAGAGGGCTGTGGGAAAGCTGAAAGCCCCCAGTAAAGTCAACCCCATCACGACTTTGGCTATGGCTGTTGTCTCTGCCACTGATGCCTGTGAGGAGGCACAGTCCCTCGCAGCACGGGGGCCTCATGGCCTCCTTGTGCATCCTCAGGAGCCTGGGAGGTGCACATCTCCATACCCCCTACCCCAGGAAGAGCCCTGAGGAATGTGGGAGGGACAGGATCTCCCTTCCCAGGGGCTGGGGGTCGTGGCTTGGCCATTTGTTTAATGGGCTTAGGACTTGGAACTTTGGCTTAATGCAACAAATTGAGGATTACTCAGCATCAGAGACAACTTTCCCTTTTTCTTTCCGAATTCTCATAACTGCCTTCAGATTTCTGCTCTAACAGGACACTGGGGAGGCTTTGTCAATAGTGTCCTCAGTGGATACAATTAAAGCCACAAGAAACTTTAGAGTTTGAATAAAACTTTGAATTCTTCAGAGGTTTCTTCAGGTTCTTCTCTGTGCCTGAGGTTCATGGACTTGTCACCAAACCCTCCTGAGGGGTCATTAAACTGCCTTGGGCTGTTGCTGTGGTGCTGAGCTGGGCCGGGCTCCTGGGCCGGAGGGAGCTCCTGGCAAGTGGGCAGCGCTGCAGAGAGACAGCTCTGCCCAGGAGCAGCTCCTCTGCAAAGCGCAGCAGGGCTGAGGGCACTGCCTGCAGGCACCCAGGGCAGAGCAGCGAGGCACACACAGCTTCAAGGCAGCCTGGGCTGGGAGGCTGCTGAGAGCTCCGAGGAGGAGAAAGCGTCAGGGCCCTGGCCACAGTAAGTCTGGGGGTGCAGGGCAATGCAGCTGCAGCTCGGGGAGGGATCTGGGGAAGGCAGCAGAGCCACCAGGAATCTGCCTCCTGCCTAGAGGAGGAGGAGGAGGAGGAGGAGGAGGAGGAGGAGGAGGATCTGCTCCTGAGCAGGGCTTCCCTGGTGCCCCCTGCGAGGGCCAGGGCATGAGGGCTGCCTTCTGGCAGGGCCGGCTGCAGGCGTGTGCAGCCGGGTGTGCAGGCAGGGGTGCCCAGGGCTGTCCTTCCCAGCAGGGTCCCTGCACCCCAGGGGGCTGTGTGCTGGGGCAGGGATACTGCTGCCTGCCAGGGTCAGCACTCAGCCTGCCCGGGGAGCTCCCCACGGTGCTGTGGGGAGAATCTGTGGGGGGAAGGAGAGACCCCCGCCAGGGCAGGCTCCTTCTGCTCTCCAGAGGCTGCTGCTGCATGGATCAGGGATGCTCACAGCTCCAGATCACGTATAGCACATTTGTATTTCAAGAGGAAATTCAAGGCAGGGGCCACCTTAATAATGTGAACCTTTTTAGGCTCTATGATCTCGTGTTTCTTCTAAGAAAAAGTAGAAAGGGGCTGTGAAATTTTAATAATTCATTGAGACTCCTGAAATGTTAAACTGAGGGATCAGCAGGATTGCCAGAAACTTCATAAAGTGCCTTCACCTACTCCTCTACTTACAGACACAACAGCATGATTTTTGTTTGAGGGTTCTGGTTTTGCCTGCTGTTCTCCTTTGAATCTGGAAGTAGGGAATGTCCCTGGGCAGTGCCCTATTGCCAGGAGGGGTCTGCAGGGCAGAGCTGAGCACACAGAGGGTGGGATGGGGGCTGGGAGCACTGTCAGGGCGGGGACATGGGGACAGAGAACCCACTCCCAGCAGAAAACAGCTCCAGGGAGCAGAGAGCCAGGACTTGCTCCAGCATTCTCTTGACTCTGTTCTAGGGCACAGGGAGCCTTTTTTTCCCTCAGGTCTCCCCTGTGTTCAGGCGGAGAGAAATATGAAAGATGAGGATTTCTTCCCCTTCAATGAACGTCTCCTCAGCAACATCAAAATCTGAGCTCATAAAAAGGAATTGAATATATTTTCCACAAAGAAAGATAAATAGTTTTGAGGAGACTTTTTGGGAAACAGCATAAGATTGAATAAAAGAAGTTTGTCCTGACTTGTCAATGTCTTCTAGTTCAACCTCCCTGCCTGCAGTGAACAAATGTCCAACAGCAGCTCCATCACCCAGTTCCTCCTCCTGGCATTTGCAGACAGACGGGAGCTGCAGCTCCTGCACTTCTGGCTCTTCCTGGGCATCTACCTGGCTGCCCTCCTGGGCAACGGCCTCATCATCACAGCCATCGCCTGCGACCACCACCTCCACACCCCCATGTACTTCTTCCTCCTCAACCTCTCCCTCCTCGACTTGGGCTCCATCTCCACCACTCTCCCCAAATCCATGGCCAATACCCTTTGTGACACCAGGGCCATTTCCTACCCGGGATGTGTTGCACAGGTATTTCTGTTTCTATTTTTGGTATCATCAGAATATTCCCTTCTCACCATCATGGCCTATGACCGCTACGTTGCCATCTGCCAACCCCTGCACTACGGGACCCTCCTGGGCAGCAGAGCTTGTGTCCACATGGCAGCAGCTGCCTGGGGCACTGGGTTGCTTTATTCTCTCCTGCATACAGCGAACACATTTTCCCTACACCTCTGCCAAGGCAATTCCATAAACCAGTTCTTCTGTGAAATCGCCCAGATTCTCAAGCTTTCCTGCTCAGATTCCTACCTCAGGGAAGTTGGACTTATCAAGGCTAGTTTCTGTTTAGTATTTGGTTGTTTTCTTTTCATCGTGCTGTCCTATGTACAGATATTCCGGGCCGTGCTGAGGATCCCCTCTGAGCAGGGACAGCACAAAGCCTTTTCCACATGCCTCCCTCACCTGGTCGTGGTCTCCCTGTTTGTCAGCACTGTAATCTTTGCCTACCTGAAGCCCCCCTCCATCTCCTCCCCATCTCTGGACATGGTGGTGTCATTTCTGTACTCGGTGGTGCCTCCAGCAGTGAACCCCCTCATCTACAGCATGAGGAACCAGGAGATGAAGGGCGCACTGAAGAAGCTGATTCAGTCAGCTGAATCTCAACAGGGATAAGCTTCCTGTGTCTCTTCAGAAGTCATTTCCAATTCTTATCTGAATCCTTCTGTGCAGTAAGCATTTTATTTGTGAAACTCTTTTTTGTTCCTAAAATGTATGTATCCACTCCTCTTCCTCAGAGACTTCAACCAGCATCTCTGTCAGAGAGGACTTTGTGCGCTGTGTCTGATGGGACAATGCAGCTGGCCTCCCATTAAACATATCCATTACAAAAGAGGCTTGTCTCAGTGCCCATGTCTGGAGGTTGGTCTCTTCCTCCCAAGCTGAGGTCAGGAACAGGCTGAAGGAATTGCCCCTCTGAGCGTGCTGCTGTGCTGGGGTTCTCCAGGGGTTCAGGGCAGGAGGGCATGGGGGGATGTGTTAGGGAATAGGCCTGTGCTGCCCCTTCACGTGGGGGTGCCCAGTGCAATGGAAATGATGGCTGATCCATGGGGATCTCCCTGGGGCCATCTCCCCGTGGCTTTCAGCCACCACTGCCCTGCAGAGCAGCACCGCCAGCTCAGGGCCGTGCCTGAGGTGACATCCCGCAACAAGAGACCTATTTCTGGAGGCACCAGTTTGGGCAGCTTTTCTCTGGCTGGCACAGCAGGAGCTGCCTGGGGAACCCCCAGTGCAGGAGTCTTGTGCTGGGGAGAGGGACGGGCACAAAGGGGCTGCCAGCACTGGGCAATCAGGATCTCTTGGAGAGAAAAGCAGCAGAGAGAGGGAGACGCTGGCCTGCGTCTGCTCATGGCATGTCTGGCCCCAGCCCTGGGGCTGATGGGGAGGCTGAGAGCCCTCTGTGCCCCAGGAGTTGCTGTGACCTTCCGAGGGGCTGGGGCTGTGGGGTGAGTGCCCAGAGCTCTGCAGCACCCCCCAGCCTATCTCGCTGGTCATTTCCAGCACTGGCTGCTCACCCAGGTTTATGGGTGAGCATTGCTGCTAAACCATCTCCATCCTCCTGCTGGTCTCAGTGCCTGTATGGGGGCACCAGCCAGCCCTGCCTGGCCTCTTTTCTGGCCCAGACCCTGGCAGACCCCAGCGAAGGGCTGTCTGTGAATCCCCACATTGGACACAGCTGGGGCTGGGAAAGTGTTGGATACTGGGGGAGCCTGCAAATTGTATATTATGAGATTATGTCTTGCTGGGGCTATGGGGGGGACAGTGAACTGATTGCTCTCACTGGCATCATAATGGGGGGAACTTGCCCTGCCAACAAGCAGGCTGGGGGTGTACAAGAAGCTGGGAGTGGACACAGCTGGGACACCTGACCTCAGCTGACCAAAGGGACAGTCCATACTGCATGACATTGTGCTCAGCAATCAAAACTACAGGAAAGCAGGAAGGGGAGATGTTTGTAGTGACAGCGCTGGTCTTCCCAAATAACCACTGTGTATGATGAAGCCCTGCTTTCCTGGAGATGCCTGAACACCTGCATGCCTGTGAGAAGTAGTGAATGAATTTCTTTATTGTGCTTGTCACTTGTACACAGCTTTGTTTTATGTATTAAACTGTCTTTACGTCAACCTATTATTTTTCTCACTGTCTTTACCCCAACCTATTATTTTTCTCACGTTCACCCTTCCTATTTTCTCCCCCATCCCACTGGGGAGGAATGAGTGAGCGGCTGTGTGAGCCTAAGCAGTCTACTGTGATTAATCCACAACATCTCAGCCTCTCTAGGTCTCCCTGGATGGCAACTCTGCCCTCCAGTGTACTGACCCTTACTTCCACAATTCTGTGGCATCTTCAGTCTTAGTGAGAGTGCACTCTTTCAGTTCTTCCATGTCCTTGCTAAAGATGTTTGCCAGGACAGATCCCAGGGTGAACACTTGCAGTACTCCATGTGTTACTGATCTGCCTGCAGAGAAAACTTCATTCACCATGAACTTCTGAACCCCACCGTCAAACCAGCCATCCAGACTGTAAGGTCCTGGCATCTGGCCAGGCCCAAAGAGTGGTGGTGAACGGAGTTCAATCCAGCAGGCAGCTGGCCACAAGTGCTGTTCCCCAGGGATCAGTATTGGGGCCAGTTCTCATTAATATCTTTATCAGTGATCTGGATGAGAGGATCAAGTCCACCATCAGTAAGTTTGCAGGCAACACCAAGTTGTGCGGGAGTGTTCATGTGCTGCAATCTAAGAAGGCTCTACAGAGGGGTCTGGACAGGCTGGAGTGATGGGCAAAGGCCAATTGTATGAGCTTCAGCAAGGCTCAGTGTTGGGGCCAGCACTTTGGGCACAACAACCTGATGCAAATCTACAGGCTGGGGGAAGAGTAGCTGGAAAGCTGCCCAGCAGAAAAGAACCTGGGTGTGATGGTAAACAGCTGGTTGAAAACGAGCAAACAGAGTGCCCAGGTGGTCAAGAAAGCCAATAGCATCCTGCCTTGTATCAGAAATGCTGTGGCCAGCAGGATTAGGGCAGTGATCAACCCTCTGTACTCGGCACTGTGAGGTGGCACCTTGAATACTGGGATCAGTTTTGGGCCCCTCATTACAAGAAAGACATTGAGGTGCTGCAGTGTGACCAAAGAAGCGTAATGAATCTGGTGAAGGGTCTAGAGCACAAGTCTTATCAGGAGCAACTGTGAGAACTGGGGTGTTTAGAAATGGAAGCTCAGGAGCACCCTTATCGGTCTGTACAACTACCTGAAAGGAGGTTGCAGTGAGGTCTGGGCCAGTTTCTTTTCCCATGTAACAAGTGAAAGGACAGGAGGAAATGGCCTCAAGTTGCACCAGGGGAGGTTTGGATTGAATATGAGGAAACATTTCTTTCCTGGAAGGGTTATAAAGCATTGGAAAAGGCTGCCCATGAAAGTAGTTGTGTCACCATTGTTGGAGGTGTTTAAAAGACATGTAGATATGGCACATAGGGAACATGTTTAGTGGTGGGCTTGTCAGTGTTAGTTTAATGGCTGGATTTGATGACCTTAAGAATATGTTCCAACCTAAATGATTCTATGATTCTGTGACTGACCGGGAAGATGGGGAGTGAGGCATGGCCTGTTTAATGTGTCTCACATATATGGAGCTCCTCTACAGCACAGGCAACATTTTAAGTTGGTGCTTGTCATAAAATCACAGAATCACAGAATGGTTTGGATTGGAAGGGACCTTTACAGATCATCTAGTTCCAACCTCCCTGCCTTGATGATTAACTTCTATTAGTTCTTTTTATTTTTTATTTATTTTTTTTTTTTCTGATTCTTCACTGTTTTTAAGACTTGTCAAAGAAAAACGAGTACACCAAAAGAGATATTGAGTGAATTGCCAGTGTAAACCAGGTGAGCTACCTCCATGCCTGTGTCTTCCTGGCAAGGAGTCTGTCCTGAGAAGGGGATCCAGCCTCTGCCACTCTCTGGAGAGGGAAATCAGCAGTGCCCATGCCTCCTGGGGACACAAAAGGAGACTTTTACAAGAGCAGCCTTCATGTGAACTGCTTTGGAAGGGCTACTTGAGGATGGCTTACATTGCAAATACTGATTGAATTGACATTGCCCAGCATGTCTACAAAGCAAGCAGAATGCTACATTGCAGTAATTTACACGTAATTAATTCATTTTGCTTTGTTTCTTTCTTTCTTTCAGGTACTGCTACTCTTAGGAAAATCATACTAACATCTGAAGGAATCTTGACAGAAGCCTCATGGTGTTTACATCTCAGGGAATGAGATGCCAGAGGCCAAGGGAAGGATGTGTTGGACACTCATCAGGGATTTAGCAAACCAAAGCGTGCTCCCCTCTCCCCAGCACCATACCTTCCTTATCGAGAGAAGTGAGAAACTCTGCAAACTAGATCTGGACTCACAGTTGTGTAACTTATGCCTAATTGAAAAAGGTGTTTTCATGCAAGATCACATTTTGAGATTTCATTTTAGCCCAAACTATTTCAGTTAACACTACCTCCATCTTCATTCAGATGCTGCCTGATGTGTGACAGAGCTGTTCTGTATCTCCAGGCAGGATGGGGAAAAATTTGATGCCTGAATTGGAAATTGTCCCCTTGTCAGCAATGTGAATGCAGTAGGCTGGAGCCAAGAGGCCCAAGAAAACAAATTTCCCTAGGACCAGCTAATGAAACATCCCGTAGGCCATGGGACTTCCTTTCTGCTGATAGAGAATTTGTAAATCCAGATGATACAGCTTCAACTAATTTTTGTTTCTCTTTGAAACTTGTATCTCAGCAGTGAGGTACTTAGATTGTATTGTTACTTTAAAAGTCTGGTTTTGAAAAACTAGCCCAGTGTGTGTCTAATTCAAGGAGGTGATGGAGATTATACTCTGGGTAACTCTTATGGGGTTCTGTCAGGAGTTTTGCTGAATCCTGATGATTTCCTTGCCTGAATCTCCTTTCTAAAGAAGCCTCACCTGGAGTTCAAAGTACTCAGGGTTGTCAGGAAAGGCAGGCCTTGCCACAACAGATTCCAAACTTTCCAGCAGTTCAGAAGTTGCAGCCTGCTTTGAGAACTAGTTTAGTAATGCTTTCTCCCTGCAGTGCCTGGGGAGAGCTGCGCTGTGCCTGGGTCACTGAAGGAATTGTTGGTGCTATAAGCTCCAGGTCACAGTGCAGAGCATGGGGCATTTTTTGCTGCTGACATGTCAATCTCAAGATGTGGTGAGAAAAAGGCAAGGGCAGAGCAGGGCATTAAGTCTGAGACAGGGTTTGCAGAGAGAACACAGTAGGGAAGATGTGGTGGGGTAGAGGCAGAGAGTAACGCCCCAGGTCTTTGTTCCCAGGCACCATCAGCACAGAGGTCAACCCTTCATGCTGAGCATTGCAGGTGGGTGCTGGATGTCCCGAGTCAGGGAATTGCTGATTTTGCTGTGGGTATTTGTGCAGTGAAAGTGTGTGAGTGAGAGCTGAGTCTCAGCCCTGTCTTGTGCTGCACATGTCCCCAGCCCAGCTCCCTCCTTCCCCAGATACCCTGAGACCCAGTAACTTCCAGCAGAGATGCTGGGGAGGGGCTGGTGGTGCTGAGTTCCAGCTGGGCTGGGCTCTGTTGGAGCCAGCCCTGGCACTCACCCACCTCAGCTGGGATGGGGGAAAAGTCAGTGCAGGGTCTTTGGGTCGAGATCACCTGAGCCCTTCTCCTCCCACAGGGCTCTGTCCTTTCTCAGCTTTCTCCTTTTTCTCTCCCTTCCTCACCATTCCACAAGCTCAGACCCTCAGCTTTCTGACATAGACTCTCTCATCCAGTGGGGAGAGCTAGAGGCTTTACTCATCCTCGTCAGCTTTGCTGAAGCTGTTTGTCCTTCTCTCTTCCAGAAGCCAAACATTCCCTGCTGGGAAGTGGGTTTGACAACACTGAGAGCACCATGTATTTCAAGGAGCACAGCTGGTGAGGCTGCTTCTCAGGCAGGCACTTTCCCTGGCTGTGCCCTCAGGCATGTCCCAGGCATCGCCCATGGCCCTGAGCCTGCTACTCTCCCACCTCAGCCCCAGGCACCCCCGGGACACCCCTCCCAGTGCCCAGCAGTGCTGAGCAGGGAGCCCTGCAAGCACAGCTGGCTGTGCCAGGTCCTGCTGCTGGGCTGGATGTACAGGGGGGCAGCCCCAAAGCCCTGGGGACCCTGTGCTGAGGAGGTGAGCATGGGGAGTGAGTGGTCCTCACTGGCATTTTCCTTCCTGCCAGTACAAAGTCTCTCATGAGATTTCTGGTTGATGCACAGTTATAATTTTCTTTAATTTCCTTTTTTCTCTTTGTTTCTCATCTTTTCTTTTACTGTCTCACACACAGTGTGGGCTCAAGCATTCTCTGTCATGATCTCATTGAACAGTCTCTTTGTCTGAGCAGGTAACTCCTGACCTGCTCCTTCTCAATGCAAGAACTTGGCCTGCTCAGGGCAGGAACGCTCTCCTCAGAAGGGCAGCGTTTCTGAGAGCCAAGATCACTAGCCCAGAGCTGTGCTCAGCCTTCTCCCAGTTGGAGAAAGGACATCTGCCTTGATCTTTTCACAGAAACAATTTATTTCAAAACATGGCACTGGTTTTCCTTGGAAGAGCACAGAGAATCTCAGTTGTAAACAGCTATTCTGGTCATGTTGAGAATCCCCCGAGCACAGGAAAGCAGGATGTCAAAATGTGAGCAAATGCACATGATGTTTGCATTCCAGGATGAGGAATAGGCAGCTCCATGGGGCAAGTCAGCCCTGTGGTCAGAGGGAGTGCTCTTGGGACAAGTGGGTCTGTTGTCTTGAAGAACCCAGGTCCCTTAATTTATTTTAGGGAGAGAGAAAAATAGACTATGAACAAGGGAAAGCAGTTGAGATTTTTTTTTTTGTTTTGTTTTTTTTGTTTTGTTTTTGTTTTTTTTTTTTTTTTTCAATCCTTTTTAATCAATAATGTCCATCACAGTTCTTCTACTTATCGCAAAGATGCAGGTGTTTTGTCACAGGCCTCCTTCCTGGCAAGTGGGGGAGGAAAGAGAATCAAAGTTGTATGGAAAAATGGGAAGAGGAGAATCAGACATCACCCACAAATTTCCTGCTGAGGGGAATGGGGAATGTGCCCTCACTCCAGACTCCACTCTTCCTCCTGTCACTCATCATGACTGTGATTGGGCACATCCTCATCGCTGTTTAGGTGCTGTCAGAGCAGCATCTGCACACCCCTACGTACTTCTTCTGGGGCAATCTGTCCTCCTTGGAGACCTGCTACAGCTCCACCCTCCTGCCCCGGCTGCTGGCCAGCTTGCTGAATGGGGACGGGACCATTTCTGCTCACAGCTGTATGGCTCAGCTCCACTGCTCTGGCTGCTTTGCGACTGCTGAGTGTTACCTGCGGGCCATGATGGCCTATGATTGGTATCTGGGCACGTGCCAGCCCCTGCTCTATGCAGGCTTCATGACCTGGAAGGTCTGCCTTCAGCTGGTGGTTGCACCTTGGCTATGTTGGTGTGTGCAACAGTCCCAGTCTTCTTATCCCAGCTGAAGTTCTGTGGCCCCAGGGCAACTGGCCACTTGTTCTGTGACCTCTCTGCTGGAGATTGCCTGCAGTGGCACCAGCGTGGTCACACTCACATCCTTCATCCTCTCTTTCCTGAACGTTGTCTTCCCCTTCCTGTTTGCTTTTGTGTCCCATGTGTGCATCATAGTTGCCATCCTGAGGATCCCATCCAGCATGGGCAGAAGAAGGCCTTCTCCTCTCGCTCCTCTCCTCTCATTGTCGTCTCTTTTCTCCTGCACCCTCCTCACTGTCTACCTGCTGCCCAGAACAGCCCCGCTGAGGCAGCTCAACAAAGTGCTCTCCCTCTTCTGCCACTGTCCTCATGCCCCTGGTCAATCCCCTCGTCTACAGCCTGCGGAACAGGGAGGTCAGGGAGGACCTGAGGAAAGCTCTCAGGAAAGACAAGGCCTGCACCCAGGGTGCACAATAATGTTCCACCTGCAGGGATGAATGCTTTGTGCTTCTGTTTTATCTCAGTAGGGAGGCCTTGGGCAGGCCTATGGTGTCTAATGCTGCAAACATTGTTTTAGGAGGGTTTGATATTGAGCACGCCTGTGGGATGGAAAAGGTCAAGGGGAAGACATTCATTTTAGAGAGTTCATAGAATCAGAATGAGAATGGGTTGGGTTGGAAGAGACCTTTTAAGGTCACCTATTGCAATCCCCCTGCAATGAACAGGGAGAGATTCAACTAGATCGATTTGCTTAGAGCCCTGTCCAACCTGACCTTGAATGTTTGCAGGGATGGGGCATCTACCACCTCTCTGGGAAATATGTTCCAGTGTTTCACCACCTTATTGTAAAAGCTTTCTTCCTTATATCTAGTCGGAATCTACTCTCTTTAAGTTCAATACCATTATCCCTTATCCCATTGCTACAGGCCTTTTTAGAAAGTCTGTCCCCGTCTTTCCTATAAGACCCCAATAAGTACTGAAAGTCTGCAATAAGGCCCACGGCCTCTCTGGGCACAGTCCAGAATCCCAGGGGAGGGTGACAGAGCAGACAGGAGCACTTGCAATGAGCCTGTCCGAGGCGGCCAAGATGGATCTCACTGGGGTTCCTGCAGTCACACACAGAAGTGTCAGGGCTCTGTCAGGTGCCCACAGCTGAGCTGGCCTCAGGCACTCCTCTTACACACAGGGCTGTTCAGAGACACGAGTCCTTCCCTTGCACACGCAGAGGCAGTGCACTGCAGGAGCCATAGTGTCTCTCTGAACTCCTGCTGCCACCCCCAGAGGCTGGGAGGCACCTCAGCCCTGCAGTGCTCGCCCTGCTCTGCACGCGTGGGAGATGCCCCGAGGCACGAGGAATGGACACAGGGACGGCGGTTCAGGGAATCACCTCCCAGTGCTGCATTCAGGGGGTTTCCTGGGGGACTTGACTCTCTAAGTGAAGTGACCTCAAGACATGGTCTGTACCACAGGCCTTCATGGCACCCCCAGGAATAGCTGATGGATTTTGTGCTCACTTGGCTTCATCTCACTTCATGTACATGATGTCCATGCTTACATCTCCTCCCTACAATGTAAACATGGACTTCTGACCTACTGCTTTGGTATCCATGTGTGCAAGGACAGAAAACCCGCCTGAACTGGGGTGAGAGGCCAGTGGTGGTTGTAAGGGGCTAATTCATTGACCTGGGGCAGCTTCCCTGGGGTGCCCAAAACACATGGGCACAGCCCAGCCCCTGCTCTTCTGGGCCTTCAGGTCTCTGGCAGGAGGCCTGGCTGTGCGAGGACACTGCTGTGTGCCCACACCCTGCACACTCACACTGCTCAGCACTCCAATGGTGTTTTCCTCTGCAGGCCACTTTCCTGGGCATGTTCTTGACAGCAACTTTGGAAGAAGACCTAAACCTTCATGCACAGCCCTGAGATCCCCTTGTCTGATGGAACCATTGTCATGAAGGCCAGCTCTGTCCCAGAAGTACCCAATGCCTGTCCCTGTCTGTGGTCACAGAACTGCCACACTGTGGGACTGTGACCAAGGCTCAAAAACACTCAGAATTTATACCAGTACAAGGGCTCAGGAGCAGAAAGTGGATGTGGAAAATTAGCAGCTCTGGAAAGAGCAGGTGCTTGCGCTTCCTGGAACCACTGCTGTGCTGGGACACTTCTACCCTCCACCTCTGCAAACAGGCACTGACCAAAAATGTCTAGAGAATATCTTGGAAGAAGTATCTCAGAGAAACATGGTGCTGCAGTGTTCTTTATTTTGTTTAGACATAAAGAAAGCACAGGTCCTCATTTATTGAGTCTCTGGGTCACACCAAATCTTGATACATGTATAATTAAAAAAGGGAAAAATAATGAAATTTCTTTTCATAAAATATTATAAGAAGTAAAGCAAAGATAGAAAAAAATGTAAAACCTCAAAACAGCAAAAAAAAACCCCTACAGAGAATGAGTTTAATCTGTAATGAGTTACATCATGAGTGCTTTGCAGAAGAAAAGCACTTCATTGACTCTGAATATTTTCCACTCATCACTTTATTCAAGGTATCCTTGATCTCCTGGTTCTTCATGCTGTAGATGAGGGGGTTCTGGAGGCACCACTGAGTACAGAAATGACACCACCATGTCCAGGGATGGGGAGGAGATGGAGGGGGGCTTCAGGTGAGCAAACACGCCAGTGCCGATAAACAGGAAGAGCACGACCAGGTGAGGGAGGCACGTGGAGAAGGCTTTGTGCCGTCCCTGCTCAGAGGGGATCCTCAGCACCACACCGAAGATCTGTACATAGGACAGCATGATGAAAAGAAAACAGCCAAATGCTAAACAGGCACTAACCATGATAAGTCCAACTTCCCTGAGGTAGGAATCTGAGCAGGAGAGCTTGAGGATCTGAGGGATTTCACAGAAGAACTGGTTTATGGAATTGCCTTGGCAGAGTGGTTGGGAAAATGTGTTGGCAGTGTGCAGGAGAGAATTGAGCAACGCAGTGCCCCAGGCAGCTGCTGCCATGTGGACACAAGCTCTGCTGCCCAGGAGGGTCCCGTAGTGCAGGGGTTGGCAGACGGCAACGTAGCGGTCATAGGCCATGATGGTGAGAAGAGAAAATTCTGCTGCAGTGAAGAAAACAAAGAAAAAGATCTGGGCAGCACATCCCATGTAGGAGATGTCCCTGATGTCCCAGAGGGCATTGGCCATGGCTTTGGGGAGAGTGGTGGAGATGGAGCCCAGGTCGAGGAGGGAGAGGTTGAGGAGGAAGAAGTACATGGGGGTGTGGAGGTGGTGGTCGCAGGCGATGGCGGTGATGATGAGGCCATTTCCCAGGAGGGCAGACAGGTAGATGCCCAGGAAGAGCCAGAAGTGCAAGAGCTGCAGCTCCCGTCTCTCTGCAAATACCAGGAGGAGGAACTCAGTGATGGAGCTGCTGTTGGACATTTGTTCACTGCAGGCAGGGAGGTTGAACTAGAAGACATTGACAAGTTAGGGCAGACTTGTTTTATTCAATCTTATGCTGTTTACCAAAAAGTCTCCTCAAAATTATTTCACTTTCTTTGGGGGAAATATATTCAATTCCTTTTTATGAGCTCAGATTTGTGATGTTTCAGAGGAGACATTCTTTGAAGGGGTAGAAATCCTCATCTTTCACATTTCTCTCAGCCTGAACACAGGGGAGACCTGAGAGAAAAAGTGTCTCCCTGTGTCTTAGTAGAGAGTCAAGGGAATGCTGGAGCAAGTCCTGGCTCTCTGCTCCCTGGAGCTGTTTTGTGTCAGGAGCCATTTCTGTGTCCCCATGTCACTGCCCTGACAGTGCTGCCAGCCCCCATCCCACCCGCTGTGTGCTCAGCTCTGCCCTGCGGACCCCTCCTGGCAGCAGGACACTGCCCAGGGATAGCCATATGTTGTCAAGTTGTAAGAGGACACCACAGCAGTGATGGGGTTTTCAGTAGGCAAAGCAACAGGTGAAAGGACTTAAGCAGTTTCCTCACAGAACTTCACAGCTCTCACTCTAATGCTGTAGGAGTCTGGGTCAAATATAATGGCTCCACTACTATTCACACCCTCCCAAATACATCAGGAAACTGTAGGCACAGATCCTTGAAAGCCCTTTTCCTTACACATAGACCCTGCCATGATGTTCTTCTTGAAAAGCTGCCTCTGACAATGTGGTGGGGTTAATCTGCATCCCTGATCCACGCAGCAGCAGCCTCTGTAGAGCAGAAGGAGCCTGCCCTGGTGGGGGTCTCTCCTTCCCCCCACAGCTTCTCCCCACAGCGCCGTGGGGAGCTCCCCGGGCAGGCTGAGTGCTGACCCTGGCAGGCGGCAGAGTCCCTGCCCCAGCACACAGCCCCTGGGGTGCAGGGACCCTGCTGGGAAGGACAGCCCTGGGCACCCCTGCCTGCACACCCGGCTGCACACCCCTGCAGCCAGCCCAGCCAGAAGGCAGCCCTCATGCCCTGGCCCTCACAGGGGGCACCAGGGAAGCCCTGCTTGGGAGCAGCTCCTCCTCCTCCTCCTCCTCCTCCTCCTCCTCCTCCTCCTCCTCTAGGCAGGAGGCAGATTCCTGGCGGCTCTGCCGCCTTCCCCAAATCCCTCCCCGAGCTGCAGCTGCATTGCCCTGCACCCCCAGACTTACTGTGGCCAGGGCCCTGACGCTTTCTCCTCCTCGGAGCTCTCAGCAGCCTCCCAGCCCAGGCTGCCTTGAAGCTGTGTGTGCCTCGCTGCTCTGCCCTGGGTGCCTGCAGGCAGTGCCCTCAGCCCTGCTGCGCTTTGCAGAGGAGCTGCTCCTGGGCAGAGCTGTCTCTCTGCAGCGCTGCCCACTTGCCAGGAGCTCCCTCCGGCCCAGGAGCCCGGCCCAGCTCAGCACCACAGCAACAGCCCAAGGCAGTTTAATGACCCCTCAGGAGGGATTGGTGCCAACTCCATGAACATCAGGCACAGAGAAGATGACGAAACCTCTGAAGAATTCAAAGTTTTATTCAAACTCTAAAGTTTCTTGTGGCTTTAATTGTATCCACTGAGGACACTATTGACAAAGCCTCCCCAGTGTCCTGTTAGAGCAGAAATCTGAAGGCAGTTATGAGAAGTCGGGAACAAAAATGAAAAGTTGTCTCTGATGCTGAGTAATCCTCAATTTGTTGCATTATCCAAAGTTCCAAGCCCTAAGCCCATTAACCAAATGGCCAAGCCATGACGCCCAGCCCCTGGGAAGGGAGATCCTGTCCCTCCCACATTCCTCAGGGCTCTTCCTGGGGTAGGGGCTATGGAGATGTGCACCTCCCAGGCTCCTGAGGATGCACAAGGAGGCCATGAGGCCCCCGTGCTGCAAGGGACTGTGCCTCCTCACAGGCATCAGTGGCAGAGACAACAGCCATAGCCAAAATCGTGATGGGGTTGACTTTACTGGGGGCTTTCAGCTTTCCCATAGCCCTCTGTCATCTCCACCACAGGCTGTCTTATGGAGTTGCATCCCCTGCGCCTCTTTCCCTGCAGGCTGTCCTCATCCCCCCAGCTCTCTCACCTTGCTCCTCCTGAGCATCTTCCTTCCTTTCCTGATCTCTCACCATCCTCCCTGGCTCTTCCTTGAAAAACAAAGCCTTGTTCTGATCCATACTCCTCCTTGGTCATGTGTTGCACCACAACATTTATCCTGTTGTCCAGTCTGGACTTCCCCAGCTGCACAGTATGACATTATTTCTTTCTCATGCTGTTTTCCACTGTGAAGAAAAAGTCCACCGTCTCTCAAACCACCCTTCAAGGGTTCTTGGGCTACTCCTAGACTGTCCCAAGTCTCCACAACACTTAGCCCAGAATGTTTATATCTAAGCACATTGCACATGGGCTTGAGCCCTCTAAACCCCATTTTGGGGTGATGTCTGGGTACTCTCAAAGGCGTTTGGAGATGAAAACATAGTGGTTACAGGTCAAGAAAGATGGAGTGATACTTCTTACCAGGATCTGTATTGGAAGGGCAAGCGACAATGGTGTTAAAATGAAAGAGGGTAGATTTAGATTTGAAATAAGGAAGAAATATTTTACGATGAGGATGCTGAGATACAGGAACAGATTGCCTAGAGAAGTTCCAGGGAGGGGCAATTCACCACTTCTTTGGGCAACCTCTTCCAGTGTTTCACCATCCTCATACTAAAGAATTTCCTCCTTTTATTTAATCTAAATCTACCCTATTTCAGTTTAAACCCATTACCCTTTGTCCTATTCCTGCAATCCCTGATAAATAGTCCCTCCCCATCTTTCCTGTAGCCCTGTTTAAGTCCTGGAAGGCCACTAGAATTTCTCCCTTGGAGCCTTCTCTTCTTCAGTCTGAACAAAACAACCTCTATCAGCCTGTCCTCACAAGGGAGGTGTTCCAGCCCCCCAGTCATCTTCATGGCCTCCTCCGGACCTGCTTGAGCATGTCCATGCCCTTTTTATGTTTGGATCACGAGAGCTGGAAACCATACTACAGTGCCGGTCTCATGAGAGCAGAGCAGAATGGGAGAATCCCCCACCTTGACCTGCTGGCCACACTTCTCTTGATGCAGCCCAGGACACGGTTGGTTTTCTGGCCTGCGAGTGCACAGTGCTGGTTCGCAGCTAGTTTTCCATGAACTGCCACCCCCAAGTCCTTCTCCGCAGGCCTGCTCTCAATTCACTCCTTGCCCAGCATCAATTTGTATGTGAGGTTGTCCCAAGCCATGGGTAGGACCTTGAACTTGGCCTTGTTGAACTTCATGAGGTCTGTATGGGCCCACTTCTCCAGCCTGTCCAGGTTCCTCTGGATGGCATCCTTTCCCTCCAGCATGTCACCACACCACACAGTTTGGTGTCATCTGTGAACTTGCTGAGGATGCTCTCGATCCCACTGTCCATGACAGCGACAAAGATGCCAATCAATACCAGCCCCAACTCCAACCCCTGAGGAATGCTACTCATCTCTGTTCTCCAATTGGACGTTGAGCCTGTGACCTCAGCACTTTGAGTGTGACCATCCAACCAATTCTTTATCCACCGAGTGGTCTATCCACCAAATCACCGCCTCTCCAACTGATAGACGAAGATGTCATGTGGGACCGTGTCAAGTGCTTTGCACAAGTCCACATAGATGACGTCAGTTGCCCTTCCAACTGTTCTTTGGTGAGGCCAGCAACAGGCAAGACAGGTGTGTGTGCATGTCATGTTGGTGTGTATGTCAGTGGGTGTAACTCATGGTCTGAGCCTGGTCGGCAGCCAAACACCACACAGCTCCCACCTGGGAATGGGGAAGGAAGCAGAGGGGCAAAGGGACACTCACGGGTTGAGATAGGAACAGTTGAATAATGGTGATAAAATAATACGGTGGCAGTATGAACGGATAACGTACAGTGCAATTGCTCACCACCTGCCGACTGACACCCAGCCGGCTCCCGGCCAGCGATCCTGAAACACAAAGATGCCGCGACCACAATCCCAAAAGTGAGAGTGTGCCCCTTCCCGCCCACCCCTCCTTTATATGGTGAGCGTAACTTCACATGACATGGAATATTGGCCAATCCAGGCCCGCTGCTCCAGCTCTGTTTCCTCTCTGCTTCTTGTGAGCCTGTGCACAGGCAGGACACGGGGAGCTGGAGAGTCCCTGAAATCTCCGTGTGCATCAGCACTCCTCCAGCTACCAAAAAGGAACAGGAACTCTATTCCAGTCTGAACCAGGACCGTGTCCACCCCTTGTTCCATATCCTTTGCATTATCCTCAGGTTCCATATTTCCTAATACAGTCTAATAAATTACTGTCCTCTTCCCTGGTCTTAGGCATGTGCACACAGATATAATTCCCTTAGCCCATGGGCCATGGTAAGCCCATACGTGGAATTACCTTTGCCCAAGGACCTGGGTGCACTTGGTCCTTGCAGTCTATATACTGCAGAATGTATCATGAGTTCATTTGGTCCATAGCTTCAGGTTCCATCTGTCATAACAGCCTCTTAAGGCAGGAGGAGGGATGCTCAGTCGGTAGGGCACAGGTGTCCTTGGGCCTGGCAGGAGGATGGCATGCAGTCTCTGTTGCAGTTGGAGCTGGTGGCTGATGCATCTGACGCTGTCTGTATTCAGTCTGCAGCAGTCGCTGGGTATCAGTTGCTGAAACTAATCGTGACTTTATCCAAGTTCATGTTTTTCTTCATGAATATGATGCCATTAGCAGAATATGTGTCAACCATGGCAATACATTTATAGGGTTGTTTGGTGATTAATGTAATACAGTTTATTGGCTATTTTCACCTAACATTAAGTCCCCTTGAGGCACACATCGGACATCCTTGTCCTTCTGCATTGCCCACCAAGTGCACCCAGGTCCTTGGGCAAAGGAAATCCTACGTATGGGCTTACTTTTACCTGAGGTAGGAGTAACCCAAATAGTCTTCCCCAGCATGTTCTTAAGGTGCACTACCGGGACTCTATCTCCATCTGCCGTATGTAGAATGTTTGACTGGGCAGAGCCAACCTTGTTGGTAGATCCTCTAGTATTGATCAACCAGGTGGGCTTTGCTAAATGTCTGTCCCAGTATTTAAAAGTTCCACCTCCCATTGCTCTCAGCATGGTCTTTAGTAGCCCATTGTACCACTCAATTTTCCCAGAGGCTGGTGCATGGTAGGGGATGTGATATACCCCCTCAATGCCATGTTCTTTTGTCCAGGTGTTTATGAGATTATTTCAAAAATTAGTACCATTATCTGACTCAATTCTTTCTGGGGTACCATGTTGCCACAGGACTTGTTTTTCAAGGCCCAGAATAGTGTTCCAGGCAGTGACATGGGGCATGGCCTATGTTTCCACCCACCCGGTAGTTGCTTCCACCATTGTGAGCACATAAAGTTTGACATGCCAAGTATTGTGGAAGTGCGATGTAATCACTCTGCCAGGCCTCCCCATATCTATATTTTAACCATAGCCCTCGATACCAAAGAGGTTTTAACCTCTTGGCTTGCCTGATTGCAGCACTGTATCACATTCATGGATAACCTGTGTGACAGTTCTTGTGGTTTAAACCTGGTCAGCAGCTAAACGCCACGCAGCCGCTCACCTACCCTCCCCCCACTTGGGAAGGGGGAGGGAATCAGGGGGGCAAAGGGAGACTCACGGGTTGAGATAAAAACAGTTTAATAACAGTAATAGAATAATGTGGTGACAGTATGAATGGGTAATGTACAATTCAGCTGCTCACCACCTGCCGACTGACACCCGCCTGCTCCCGGCCAGTGATCCCGAACACAAAGACACTGTTGCAACACTCCAGGAAGTGAGAGCCCCTCCCGTCTCACTCCTTCCTTTATATAGTGAGCGTAATGTCACATGACATGGAATATCGGCCAATCGGGGCCCAGCACTCCAGCTGTGCTCCCCCCACCCCCGCACACAGGCAAGGGCTCTCGGACCTGGAGATCCTCTGGAATCTCAGTGTGCTGCAGCTCTCCTCCAGCTACCGAAATGAACATGATCTCTATTCCAGCCCGAACCAGGACAGGGGCCCTGTGTGTAACTGCGTGTCTCTGTGCCTGTATGCCTGCATGAGAGAAGTGAAACGCAGCACAGCTGCGAAGTGAGTGCGGAGTTCTGATCTCCGCTTCCATGTCCTCCACGAGGAGAGCGGCTGGAGGCGAGAGAAGTGAATGAAGTGTATGTCAGATTTTAAAACAGGATTGTTTGAGCCTGTGGTTAACTTTTGGTGCCCCATACACAGACCCGAGGATTTTTCTTGTAATTGATCTTTGGTTTTGAATGCTTTGGTTGTGGACAAGACATCTGGGTGGAATTTGGAGAAGATTTCTGGTGTAGTAAATGTCAAGGGAAGTGGTCTGACTGGGACAGAATTGAGTGCTTGGGTCAGCTTAAAAGAACGTATTGTGGGAACCTAGGAAACTTACAGAGGCAATAGAAGCAGAATGTGGATAAGCCCTCCAGGCTAACAATATGGGAGGGAAACAGAGTGGGGGTAGAGTGAAAAAGAGCCCTCTGGGCTGCATCTTAGCCCATTGGAAGGAAATCGGAGGCACACGAGGTGGAAGTGTGAACTAAAGGACCTTAGCTAAATACTGTAACCAGTGGTAGACCCTGTATAAATTAGATGATGGGGAAAAATGGCCCTTTAATGGAACCTTGAATTATAATACTTTGTTGCAACAGATGTTGGTTTTGAGGAGAGAAGGAAAGTGGGATGACTTCTCGTATGCAGACACTCCGAAATCACTCTGAGTATCAAACTGATTGTGGATTAAAGAGCCCACAGGACCCAATGGTTTTGGCTCTAGAAAAGGAAAATATGAAAGAAGGAAAAGGAAAATTGAAAAGGTGCTGTTCAGCCTGTAGCATAGGTCAAAGATCCACAAGGCCGGAAAAGCTAAGGGATCCCAAGGTGGGAGAGCTGCCAGAATATTATAAACTCCTAGCAAGAAACACAACAAAAGGAATGGGAGGATTTGGACCCGGGAACTCCTCCCGATAGCCTGGTCACTTTACGTACCCGGAGTAAAAAGGAAAGAGTTATGGTACAGGCACCCTTGAGAGAAGCTGTAGGTCAAGGAGGAGAGCCTGTCCTAATAAATATTCCCTTCTCCTCATTTGATCTAGAAACATGGAAAAATGTGGTAAAAAAATATCGGAGTGATTTTGTGGGATTGACCAAACAGTTCCAGTTTCTGATAAAACAGCATAACCCTGACTGCAGTGATATTCGATTGTTATTAGACCATATGACAGAGTCAGAAAAACAATTATTATTTAAAACAGCCCAAGAGCTGGCTAGTGATTTTCTTAAGAATACGGGGGAAGATATAAAAGATCATTTCCCCTTACAGGATCCAGGATGGATCCCTAATAGAGGGACGCATGTAAGGTTGCTGAATACATACAGGGATTGGGTTATGAGAAGAATGGAGTGGGATATTCCAAAAACAATTAATTGGTCAACTTTGTATGGCATTTATCAAGGTCTAAGGCATACTCCCTCGGAATTTTTGGATAAATTACAGGATACTATGAAGCAGTACACCCTTTTAGACCCAGGATTGGAAGTAGGCACTCAGCAGTTAGTGTCTCTGTTCATCGGACAATCAGCGAGGAACATCTGGAGGAAGCTGCAGAAATTGAAGCTGGTGGAAAGCAGGAATTTGGAGACTTTGTTAGATGAGGCATGGAGAGTGTTTAGCAACAGAGAGGAGGATGGTCGAAGAAGAGACCAGCGGGTGTTGGTAGCTGTGTTACAAGAAAATAAAGAATTCAGGAGTATGGGACCAAGGGGGCCTGTGGGAAGGGATCAGTGCTCATGGTGTAAACAAAGGGGACATTGGAAGAATGATTATCCGGAGAAACAAAAAAGGAAAGGGAGGATACAGGCCCATGTCAAAGAAGATTGACGAGGATCTGGGGAATCTACCCTAGCAGATCCACTGGTTACATTAAAGCTAGGGAAACGACAACAGAATATAAAATTTCTAGTAGATACTGGAGCAACACTTTGGGTTTTGAATGAGGCTTTAACACCTATGGATCATGATTATGTAACTGTAAGAGGAGTTATCAGCCAAAGAGAAAAGGCATACTTTTTAAAACCCCTTAAATTTAAATTAGGAAAACAATTGGGAATACATAAATTCTTACATATGCCTATTTCCCAAAGACATCTATTAGGCCAAGACCTATTGGAGCAGTTGAAAGCAAAAGGAAACACTGCCCGGAAGTTGGGCAACACCATGGCGGACCGCGAGGCTAAAAGAGTGACAGAGAAGGGTGATGTAAGGGTACAGTCTTTGGTCCCAGATGGTAAAATACAAACCGATTGCGAACCCAGATATTCAAAAGAAGATCAGAATCTAATTGAGGACTTGGGAGGGAAAGTGGAAACAGGTGATTGGGCTAAAATTCTGCAAGGAAAATTAATCACACCATTCACATTGTTGTAGGCCATTGCCATGGCAGAACATAGAAAAAAATCTCATTGGGGAGCAGAGTCTCTGTATAGGTATTTGAACCAGCGTGTAATTGCCCGAAACCTTTACACTACTGTTAAATAGGTGACCCAGCAGTGTGAAATATGTTTACAGAATAATCCTAAAATGAGCCTCAAAGCCCAACTAGGAGAAATAGGGAGGGGAAACTATCCGGGACAGCAATGGCAAATTGACTTCACAGAGCTCCCAAGAAAAGGAGGGTACTGGTATTTATTGGTCCTAACAGACACCTTCTCAGGTTGGCTGGAAGCATTCCCTTGCCGAACCAGTAAAGCCCGAGAGGTGATCAAGGTCATATTACAAGAAATAATAACAAGGTTTGGGGTTCCAGTGGTTGTATCCTCAGACTGAGGGTTGCACTTCATTGCAAAAGTTGTTCAACAAGTTAGCAAACTTCTGGGGATAGATTGGCAATTACATACCCCATATAGGCCACAAGTAAGCGGCCAGGTGGAGAAAATGAACCACCTTATTGAAATACAGATTGTCAAATTGGGACAAGAAGCTGAATTGCTCTGGCCTCAGGCCCCACCATTGTCTCTTTTGAGAATGAGAACCAAACCCAGAGCCAAAGAAAGGCTGAGTCCCTTCGAAATAGGATACGGGAGACCCTACATGATACAGGCTGGAACATCAACCGAGGTCGGGAATGAAATACTAACCGATTATGTGATAACCCTGCAGAAACAGATTCAGGAGGTTAGGAAGCTAGTCTTGGGAACTAGTGCCTGAGGTCTGGATGGACCTGTGCATAATATTGAGCCTGGAGATTATGTGTATGTCAGATCTCTTTCAGATTCGCCTCTGGAGCCAAGGTGGGAAGGCCCTTTCCAGGTGTTGCTGACATCCCATACAGCTATCAAGATTAAAGAACAAGCATCATGGATACAGTATACCAGAGGGAAGAAAGCCCCTAAAACCCAGTGGTGATCAGCACCTACTGGACCCCTGAAGCTCCGCATTCAAAAGCAGAGCTAAGATGAGGACTAAGAGCCCTGTAATACTGCTCCTTTTCAGTGCCTGTGTAATAGCATGGAGGGATAATGTGTTTCTGCAACAAACTGGGAAGATAGCTCGTTCACTAAATTTAACAGATTGTTGGGTATGTACAGCTCTTCCCAGAGGAGGAAATTCAGGACCACCCTTATTTGGAGTAATATCTAAGAATTCAACTATGAATGCTCAGACTACAAAAAGTTGCACTTTTGGGGAAGATAGAGATAAAAGGACAGGGCCTAAATTTCATTTGCAGATATGGGATCAAGCAAACACAATATACAGAAGAAATAGCACAGGAGGACAGGATGTAGGGACATTCAGATCACTGGAGACTTTAATTGAGACCATTAAGGATATCCAAGAGAAAAGTGCAGGTAAAGGACAAGCTCTGTTTTTCCTTAGTAAACAGACTGAAAAGTGTAGTCTAGGTGCTGGGTGCTGGTGGCTCGGCGGAGATGGAGTGGCCAGAAAAAGCCTGCCTGCTAATTAGACAGGGATATGTGCAGTGGGGTACTTGATACCCCAGGACAAAATATTTCAGGTGCTGCTGACCACCCAGACAGCGATCTGAACTAAAGAAAAGGGGTGGACTCATGCCTCCTGAGGAAAAGGACCGGTGGAAAAGCCTCAGGAGTGGACTGTGGTACCATCAACTGACTAACTACAAGTCACCCTCAAAGAACTAAGTAAATTCATCAGGAGGGGATTGAATGACTCTTAACCAGTGGTTTGACTGGGGTTTTGACTGGGTTCAGAAGTAACACTGTGAAAATTTACTTATTCATTTACTTACTTGCTGTATAAGGAACCAAAAAAAAAAAAAAAAAAAAAAAAAAAGTCAAAAGTCAGGGAAAAGCTGGCGTTTACCGAGCATTAACTGGCAGACATGTGACAGAGTGGCTTTTGGTAATAGATTATGAGCATTTTGGATTCGATCAGGCATTGCTAGAAAATCAACCTAATGGGGTAATACCTTGTCTCGAGTGTATATACGGATGTCATGAAGCGTGGTTTTGTGTGATGTGAAATGTTTCACCGGAGGTGGTATTTCTTGCAGATGGAGAAAATTGTGTTATAACTGTATAGGGAAGGGGCATGAACTGTAACCTTGATTTATGGGAAAAAGAGGTTAATCCCCATAATTTGGGATGTCCCTGAGAGCTGATGGAAGGACACTATCAGAAAGTGCCAAAAAAAAAGAAAATTTGCTTTGCTTAGAAACAAAGGAAGTGGCTACGAAGGAGCTGCACTTGAATTGACTAACTCTTAACACACGGATTCGTTAAAAGTAGAGGGCAAGACCGGGTTAACCTCTGTGCTCGCCACCAGGAAGACTTTTATCTCAGTTGTGGGTTGCAACCCCATAGGCATGAGAGGTGGGAGTATATGTTATACCGGACCTCTGCTAATCATCCTGATAGGGTTTGCTTTAATAGTGGCAAATTTGTGCAGCAAGTGCTTTACTGTTATGTCCAACATCAGAGTGGCTTTGCTTTCCCAAAGACAGAAGGGTGGATGGAGATATTTTTAGTGGGAAGAAGAGAATCCAAGTAAAAGATGTGACAGAAGTAAAACAGCCAGTACCAAAACCGCCGAAAAGACCTATAACAGAATTTTCGACATGGTTAACCAAACATAGACAAGGTAACAATAACAGTAACACTACCAATCAACAGTTTTCCACCCAAACCTACTTAAACAGCATGTGTCTCAGGCTGGGCTGAGGGATGTGCTCCCAGACTTTGGGGACGGGGAGAGGAAGGAGATGGTGGTTTACGTAAGCAGATACAACTACATGGGCACTTGAAAGAGGAACATTTACAAGGGCAAAAGATATGTAGTAAAAAGGCAAACAAAGTGAGGGCTACCAACATCAAGGCTGCATAATAAATTGCTGCCCATACATAAGCATGGTCCATTGTTTTCGCGGTTTCGGAGGTACAAGAGTGAGAGCGCAAGTGGTCAACAGGCCTGGTCCGTAGGGATCGGGAGTCAGGGTCCACATACACAGCAGGAAAATGGATTTCCACACCCCCAGTCCAAAGCGCATGTGTTGCTGGAGGGTCTCGAAAGTTCAGCTATACCCGGATGGCAAAAACAACTGCCAGGCCCGCCCAGATCTAGGCAGCACAGGCATTCTGGGTGGAAGAGAAACTTCCGCTCATTGCGCACTTGGACCTTCCTCGGTCAAGCCCCTAGCCTGGGGCTGGACTATCCCCACTAATCTGACCGATCCCGCTGGATTGCAATCTTGGGAAGATGGGAGTAGGGGACGATCCCGTGTGCGCTGCCCTGCTGTTGGGATTTTTTGTTATATTGGTAGTGATCGTCGTTGCCATTGCAGTATGCGAGGGAATGTCTCGTGGCTGGTGTCGGAGAAGATCACCTCCTCCCCCCAGTCCTCCAAGATCATGAAGACAACTAAGATGCCCTCGAAACCTTGATGAGGTGATGGAAACAGACTTATAGTTCAAAGAAGAAAATGTTACTCATCAGCGGAGTTACCACGCAACGCATGACTGTTGTTCTTGGACTCTTTCTATCTTTCTATCGCAATTGCCCCCGTGAGCAGGGGTAACAAGAACTCGAAGGACAACATCCGAAGGACAGTGCTGATATCTTTGTTTCTTATTTTCTCTCTTTCTGATTGTGTCGCGTGGGACTTTGCTGGATTGTTATACAGTTAATTATTTCAGGTTCTTGTTTGCTAATAAATTGTTGATTATTGTTCAAAAAAAAAAAAAAAAGGTACAAGACATAAAACTGGAAAATGGACCGATAGAATGGTTACAAATCTACACAACTTGGGAATTAGTGGGTGGCTGAAAGGTATGTTGATGCATGGACTGGCAATGCTGATTGTCATTATGACTGTCATGATGGTATTGGGATCTGTGTGGAAATGCTTTATGAATGCTATGAATTGAGCATTAAAAGGAGTCTGGATTGTCTAAAAAGAAAAAGGGGGAAATGTGGTAGGATTTTTTAGGGATCAGGGTCATGCACTGATCCTACAGGGTTTGGACAATCCAGGCTGGGTCTCTGAGCAGAAAACTGCCCCGTGGTAATCCTGCCCTTGAGGTCACCTGGAAGGGTAAGAATGAGGAAGTCAAGTTAGTGCTTCCTTCCTGTCTGAATGCCTGGATACACTAACCACAAAGTAGATTTAGTTTATACACGTCAATTAACGATGCAGACCTATCACAGCACTTCCGGGTGGGGTGGGGGGTGTGATAAGTGCCTTTAGCCAATAGATTGTAAGCTTGTATGCTTAAGTTGTGCTTTATCAGGTATTAAGAAAGTCTTTGAATGAACGTTAAGGCAGACTCTGCTCGTACAAAAAGAAAAAGGGGGACTTGTTGGAGAATGGCTCAGAGACAAGGGTCCTGAGCCCACCGAGCAATTGTACGATCAGAGCCTGTTCTAGGGGCTGATGCTGCCTCGCTGATGCTGGGCCTCACTAGGGTTTGCCTGCAGCTGCTCGCAGCTGCTGATACATGAAGAATGTCAAGGACGCTTCAGCCTTGTGTACCATGGTGTGTCGAAAACAGGTTAAGAGGAATTAGAAATAGTGGCATGAGAAACTTAGTGTTATGAGAAGCTTGTGCTGTTAGCTAACTGCAAGTAGGTGGACCGTGCGAATACGACCTTTAGAGCTTAAGCCAATCAGCTAGTGACTAGTAGGCATAATATTTAGCGTTGTCTGTATAAATATATGTACCCTGGACTAATAAAGAGAGTACGACATTCATCGCATCTGTGTGAGGTCTAACTCCGGTCTCGCACTCCGTACAAGGTCCTTCCTACACCTCAGCACAGAGCAGTGTCCACTCTCCTCCCCTACGCTGCCCAGCCCATCCCTCTACAGTGGTTTTGGTCAGAAGGGACCTCTGGACGTCTCTAGCACCGCGGGCTGCTCTGATCAGGGATAAGTTTACAGTTAGATCAGATTGGTCAGTGCTTTCTCCTGAGCTAGCTCTAATCATGATGATTTTTTTCCCTGTTAAACTCTTTAGAAATTAGAGTTTTGAAACTCACAGGCCCCTGGCCCAGTGCTGGCCCACTGTCATTGTGGGTTTGGGGTTCTTTTCTTTCCTCAAAACCTCATTTGAAATTTCACCTCCTGCTTCTTGTCCTTGCCTTCTGTGATTCCCACCCAGATCATCCATCACATCGACTCAGAGCAATGCTAATTGCAACCTACTCTCCAAGCATGACCTCACTGGGACCCCCTAGGGCCATGCAGGCAGG
Source organism: Tyto alba (assembly GCF_018691265.1). Lineage (NCBI taxonomy): Eukaryota > Metazoa > Chordata > Aves > Strigiformes > Tytonidae > Tyto > Tyto alba. The sequence continues at coordinate 11,326,514 of NW_024881277.1, read as the reverse complement.
CTGTTGTGGCCAGCTCCACACAGGAGGACAACAGCACCAAGAGCCTGGGGGCACCACTCCTTCCTCAGCCACTTCACTGGCCTGCTGGAACACCAGGACATCAAGGACTTGTGGCTCAGCAACAACCAACAGACCCAGAGTCTGGACATTGCCTTGATTTAGCTGAACATCATCATTTTTCCATTAGAGGCCGTTTCCCAGCCCAGGTCACCTCCCTTCTGATCTCCCCCCATCCTTACTCCGCTCTGGGCAGCCTCTCCTGGCCTCCTCCTTGTGCTCTCCATATGGCCCCAGGATCTGTAGGGATCACTGCTTCAAACCCCCTCCCAAAGGGTCTGTGGAGGTGGCAGTGCTTGAAGGGAGGGCCTATGGTGCATTTCCAAGGGGAGCAGGGGTGTTTGGCTGTGCCTGAAGGTGAGATGAATCGCTCTGCAGCCTCCTTGCCTTGTGCCTGCTGCGTCCCTATGGCCTCCTCTGGGATTGCAGAGTCCTTGTTTTCCTGAAGATACCTGGATTTAGCACTTTCCCTTTGAGTGACTTCCCACCTTGGGTGATCTCTCAATTTATGGGGCTCCAGTCCCTGCCCGCCCCAGGCACCTGCTGTTCATGGAGATACCCCGTGCTCTTCAGGCAGCTCCAGGCTCCCCTCCTTAAGGACTTCATCTGCATATCACTGTGGGACAACCATGGAAATGGAATTCAGCGACCATTCACCATCTCCACTGTCACTAAACATGGATGCCATGACATTGAACTCTTGGCCCCTGACTACATGGAGTAACTGGCACTCAGGGAGCAGTTGCTTGTGCCTATTCCTAGCACCAGCTTTGGTAGAAGAGCCTAACCTTTCGGCAGTGCACTGGGAAGATCCCATTTTATTGTAGATATCCTATGAGAGAGTCAGCTCTGACCCAGTGTTAGACATAGTTTATACAGGCTCCAGGAGACAGAGCAGAGTCATATCTCAGTACAAGCGAGTCGAATCTAAACATTTGTGTAGGAAAAAAACAACCACAGATTACCAAAAACAATAATGATAACTATAAAAATGAGAATGATAACAAAAATTGTGATGATAATTCAAATTATGTTAATGATAATAATAAAAAAGCATAGGCCTAGCATGGGATACCCTACGAGTCACTTCTGCAGAGAGGAGGGAAACTTAACAGTATTGATAAATAGCCATGAAATCACTTTCCTAATGGCATCCTTGATCTCCTTGTTCCTCATGCTGTAGATGAGGGGGTTCACTGCTGGAGGCACCACTGAGTACAGAAGAGCCACCTCCAGATCTTGGGAAGGGGAAGAGATGGAGGGGGGCTTCAGGTAGGCAAACATGGCAGTGATGACAAACAGGGAGACCACAGCCAGGTGCGGAAGGCACGTGGAGAAGGCTTTGTGCCATTCCTCAGAGGTGATCCTCAGTGCGGCCCTGAAGATCTGCACATAGGACACCACAATGAAAATAAAGCACCCAGATGTTAAACAGGCACCAACCAAAAGAACCCAAATTTCCCTGAGGAAGGAGTTGGCGCAGGAGAGCTTGAGGATCTGGGGAACTTCACAGAAGAACTGGTTAATGGCATTGCCTTGGCACAGTGGTAGTGAGAATGTATTGGCTGTGTGTAGCACGGCATTGAGAAACCCACTACCCCAGGCAGCTGCTGCCATGTGGACACAAGCTCTGCTGCCCAGGAGGGTCCCGTAGTGCAGGGGTTGGCAGATGGCAACGTAGCGGTCATAGGCCATGATGGTGAGAAGAGAAAATTCTGCTGACATCAAGAAGGCAAACAGAAACTCTTGGGCAGTACATCCTGCATATGAAATGGCCTTGGTGTCCCAGATCAAGTTAGCCATGGCTTTAGGTACAGTGGTGGAGATGGATCCCAGATCGAGGAGGGAGAGGTTGAGGAGGAAGAAGTACATGGGGGTGTGGAGGTGGTGGTCGCAGGTGATGGCGGTGATGATGAGGCCGTTGCCCAGGAGGGCAGCCAGGTAGATGCCCAGGAAGTGCCAGAAGTGCAGGAGCTGCAGCTCCCGAGTGTCTGCGAATGCCAGGAGGAGGAACTGGGTGATGAAGCTGCTGTTGGACATCTGCTGCCTCTGAGCATGGAGTCCTGTCCAGGGGGAAAAAGGCAGTTACAATTTGGGGCAGAGTTCTGTGAGTAAATTTTTATGAATTACTCAATGCTCCCTTTCTCTGTCCTCTGTCTCCACTCAAACACACATTACCTCCCTCCTTGCTCGTCTCTCAGGCTGAGCCTCTGGGTTGTGCAGGCTGAGTGACTTTCCAGCAGCAGTGGCCTTGGCCCATTGGCTCTGGAGGAGTCAGCCCTTCTCTACAGCAGAGGGTATGACAGAAAAGGTATGAAATCAACAGTTCATGTCAGCTATAATTCACTAGTAATGCAGAAGTGCTCTTCAGCATCTTCCAGGAGGACAACCCCAGAGAGACTGTTGGCTGTGCCACAGCTGCAGTGAGCAGACAGAGCCAGCTCATTCCCTGGCCCCAAGCACTGTGTTGCCCTGAGCCCTCCGGGTTAAGATGGGCTGGGGCACTTTGCTCCCCTGGACACATCTACAGGGCAAGACCCAATCTTTCATTGTCTGAGCTGCAGCTGAAACCCTCCTCCCCAGAGGGACTGAGGGCAAGAATAAGGGCAGCACAGACAGGAGGGGAAATACAGAGACATGCCCCAATGCTGCTGCTGAAGGAGGAAGAACAGGGGGAGAGAGAAAGTTACTGGGATGTTCAAAGTCCTAAAGGGTCAGGATGCCATCGGGGTGATGAAGCCTGGGAACACATGGCCTTGGGGCAGAAGCTCTGCTGAGTGAGAGTAGAGACCAGGGGAGGGGTCTGCACTGCAGGGGATGGCAGGGAGTTGCCTGAATCCCCCCTCCCTCGGTGTCTCTGGGAGCAGCTCCCTCTCCCTCTCTCTCCCTGCCCTCTGTTGCCTGGAGATGTCCCTGCCAGGGGCTCTTTCTCTGTCCCCATGTCTCCTCCCTGTCAGTGCCCACAGCCCCCATCCGACCCGCTGCGTGCTCAGCTCTGCCCTGCAGACACCTCCTGACAGCATGCATAGTCTAAGGATAGCTCAGTGTTTGGAGGCCCTAAAGAACAGCTGAGATCAACCCTGAGGATTATGTTGATGCTGATCATTGGGCTGAAGGTGGTTAGGGCTTTATGAATTCCTTGCTGACCTATTAACCTGTCACTGCAATGCTCAAGGAGTCTCAGTGTCTTGTGCAAACATGACATCTCCATTAACATCTCTGTGCCTCCCCTTCACAGCAGGAAACCGAAAGCACAGACTCTAGAAAGTGACTTTGCTTCAGGTAGCCCCTGCCTTGTCCTTCCCACTGAAACATCCCCCAGGTAATATCCTGAAGGTGATCTGGAGCTGTGAGCAGTCCTGACACAGACAGCAATCTCTCTCAACAGCAGAAGGAGCCTGCCCTGGCAGGAGTTTCTCCATCCCCCCACAGCTTCTCCCCATAGCGCCGTGGGGAGCTCCCCGGGCAGGCTGAGTGCTGACCCTGGCAGGCAGCAGAGTCCCTGCCCCAGCACACAGCCCCCTGGGGTGCAGGGACCCTGCTGGGAAGGACAGCCCTGGGCACCCCTGCCTGCACACCCGGCTGCACACCCCTGCAGCCGGCCCCAGGAAAAGGGAGATGGGATGCCCTGTCCCTCTGAGGGTGCAGCAGGGAATCCCTGCTCTGCACCATGTCCTTCTCCACACAAAAGAAACCCTGAGAGCCATCCTGCCAGATCCTATCTGCTCTGGGATGGGCCAGCTCTAAGAGACCCTCCAGGACTCTCAGGTACATTGCCCTGCACCCACAGACTTACCGAGTCAAGGGCTGTGAAGATTTCTCCTGCAGTGAGCTCTCAGCATCCTCCCACTCCACGCTGCCTGGAACCTCTCCCTGCCTCGCTGCTCTGTCCTGGGTGCCTGCAGGCAGTGCCGCCAGCCCTGCTGCGCTTTGCAGAGGAGCTGCTCCTGGGCAGAGCTGTCTCTCACAAGCACTGCTCAGTGGCCAGGAGCTCCCTCCGGCCCAGGAGCCCGGCCCAGCTCAGCAGCAGGGGACCAGCCCAAGACGGCACTTTCTCTATCCCCTCTGGGCTCCCTCCGGGTGTCCCAGGGCTCCAGGGGAACTGCTGTGAACCAGGCTGAAGGAATCGCTGATGTTCCCTCCCTCAGCTGGGGAGAAACACTTATTTCTAGCAGTGTCATTTCTCGTCAGGATAGGCTTATGTATAAGATTCATCTTTTCTTGTCTTAATATCCGACAGGACTTGCAGACAGTGACAAGGAGGGATTTCTTTTACCCCTGCTGAGGAAGTGATTCATCTGAGTCTGTTGAGGCATCTCACTCTAGACTTGTGGTCCTGGGCCTAGAAGGGGATTCAGCTCCCTCTCATGACTGTCACAAACCCACAGACCTGGGGTTCCTCTCTCCTCAGTTCAGGTGTGCACAAAATAGGCACCTGCATGTGAGCTGCCTGTCTCATCTGCCCTGCTAATTAATGGAGATTGAGGCCAGCAGTGAGCTCCTTAGAAAAATACCTGGTGACATTTGGGGTGCCCGAGGTGGTCCAAGATATGTGCAAGTAGCTGCAAGCTCTAACAGAGCAGCCCTGACAGACGGGGCAGCATCTGGGGGCAGCATCCTGGAGCCTGGTTGTGAGTTCCTTTGCCCAACAGCAGATGCCCACATTTAGGATGACTGAACGTTTCCCTACTCCGTATGTTCATGGCAGCCTACAGAGATATTTATCTGACCAAATGGAATCATGTACCCTAGGAAGATCTAAGCCTTTCCTTCCTTTTGTCATTAGCTGAGTTTCCCACCTGTCCTTTGAATATAATGGCAGTTTTCTCATGTACATCCCTTCAGTGCTTAACCTATTTTAGTGCAGATTAATCTCAGTTTAATATCCAAATACAGGATATGCAAATACAGGCCAGTAGTGCTACATGAGATACTGGGACTTTCCAGCACAACTGCGTGTCGCTGACATGGACAGCACAGGCCCTCTGCAGGGACCTCCCCCCATTCAGCCTGGTTGTGCTACAGGCACCGTGCTGGGCACCGCGGACAGATTCAGTGCCCCTGGGCCAGCCCCCGCATCCCACTGCAGTGAGGCAAGGGCTGGCCGTTCCCTGTCACGCAGGTGCAGGGCAGGGCGTGAATACAGAGCACATCACACCGGGGTCTCACTCATGTGCCTTCACTTTCAAACTCTGATGATTCTTCTCTCCCCCATCATTAACCACCCCCTCAATGTTACCATTCCCTCTTTCCTCCTCCTCCTGCTCCTTAATTTCTCTTTCACTATCCTAATACCCTCCAAAAAGAATAGCCTAGCCTATTAATGCTTTCCCCATTGGCCATGCATTTCTTTTTTTGTACCCTCTTTTAGTATTGCTGACATGGCTGCTGTAGCATTTTGCTCCTTGGGCGGCAACCCCTTTAAACACAAAATTCTCTTTCATTACCTGTAGTGTCTTTCAACTCCTCATATTGTTGTCTTGTTTGAGGATTGGCCCATGAGCCTGAAATGCTGAAATGTTGAAGTTTCAGTCCTTAGGTACCTTGGCACAGTTTCCTATTTGGCCAACAGAAATCTCCTGAAGATGTACAAGGAGGAGGGTTTTGCAAGGAGAAGGGGGGGAAGGTCCACACCAGGAGCAGAATAACCCCTTGCTCCAGGACAGGCTTTAACAGGACTGGCTGAGGAGCGGCCTTGAGGAGTTGGTCATGGGAGGAGTTATGATGGATGCTATATGCACCAGTGGGTTTCCCCTTTCAGTGGGTGGATGGAGAAACTGGAGAAGGTCCAGAGGAAGTCTGTCGTGATGGGGTTTTGGCTCTGAAGCACATGAGATATATGGAAAGGCTGAGGGAACGGAGCCTCTTCAGCCTGCTGAAGGAGAGGCACAGGGCACTCTAAAAGCAAGTGATGCCTACCTGAATAGATCATGGTGGAGCCAAACTCTTCTCTGGCGGCAGACGGTATGGCAGAGGCAACTGCCACAAAGTGCCTCTTGAGAACTTCACCCTGGGCAACAGGAAAATCTGACTAACAGGCTGGTGCTGCAGTGCAGCAGGACACCCAGAGACTCTCTGTGATCTCCATCTCTGGAGGTTTTCAGGGTTCAACTCCACCAGGAGTTGAGGGTCTCTACAGCATAAGCTCTTGGGACAATGCAGGGTGCAACTGCCCTGTGCTCAGGAAGTCTCTCGTCCTGCCTTTGGTTCCAGGTAGGGCCAGCTCTGAGGTCAAAGCCGGTTGCTCAACTGTTGTGGTTTGAGCTCAGAGGGTATCTGAGCACCACACAGCCGCTCACTCCTCCCTTCCTTCCCAGCAATGAGAAGGGACAAATAAGCCAGGCTTGGGCTTCAAGATAGGACCAGGAGGGGCAAATCACCCATAATGGTCACAGGCAAAAGGCAAACTCGTTAGGGGAAGAAAAAGAGAACATAGATATATTACAGACACTAACAACAACACATAGCAGAATAAGACAGTGAGAAGCATTGCCTCGTCTTGAGAACACCTTCCCCCCACCCCTCTCTTCTTCCCAGGCTCAGCTCTGCTCCCGATATCTCTACCTCCTCCCCCAGCGGTGCAGGGGCAGGGAATCGGGGGGTGCAGTCAGTGCTGCCTTTTCTTCCATCTTCGGTGGGGGGAGCTGCTGGAACTTGTTCCCCTGCTCCATCATGGTCCCCCTCTCACAGCAGACAGTCCTCCACAAACTTTTTCCGATGTGACTCCCTCCCAAGGGCCGCAGCATTTCCCTACGCTTCTCCAATGTGGGGCATCAACTTTCTCCAACTGGAGTCCCTCCCATGGGCTGCAGCCCTTCCCAAGCTGCTCTGGCATGGGACAGCCCCACGTGCTGGAATCCTCCCAGCGCTGAACTACAGTAACAGTGAGGTCTGCCTTTTCCCGCATGATCCCAGGTTTTTTTGGGCACTGTCACCTTGGTGATCTATGCAAAACACAGACCATAAATCAGTGTCTGCCCCACCGTGGATCTTCATGGGTGGCAGGGGGAGGGACACCCTGTCATCTCACCAGAGGATACAGGGGGGTCTCTGCTCCAGCACACCTCCCCCCTCCTTTCTTCCTCCGTTCCTCCATTGACCTTTGTGTTCACGCAGCTGCCTCAATTCCTCGTTACAAGTCCCACTCCTTCTCACCACGTCCCTTCTTAAACATATTAGCGCAGAGGCGCAGTTGACTGCCTTGGCCTTGGTGTGGAGGTGGGGCAGATTTGGAGCCGGGGAAGCTTCAAGAAACTTCTCCCAGGGGCCATCCCTATCGCCACCTCCCTCGCTACGAAAAACAACCCCACCACTCACTGAAACCCAGGACAACAATACAGGGAAACACTGGGTGATCCCCAGGCCACCCCTCGTCCCCATAGAGTGGTTCCAGGACACTGGGGGACACTGTGTGGGGGACATGGGAACAGTGAGGAGATACCCAGGCCACCACCCATCCCCAGAGCAGTGGGGTCCCAGTGGGGTCACTGGGGGGAGTCTGCCACCATCTAAGGGTCCCGTTAGCTTTCCTGAGTGTGTGTGTGTGGGGGGGGGTTGGAACAGTCCTCTCAGGCCTCTGATTTGGGGGGGACAGTGGAGGGGACAGCAGGAGAGGCAGTGGCGGAGGGGCACAGTCGGGGTCCAGAATGGTGGTGCCTTTAGGGGTCCTGGTGCAAACATTGGTGTCACTGGTGGGGGGTGTGGACACCATGATGTACTTCTGGACGCTGCCTGTGGTACTGGGGACCATGGGCTCCACTGCCACCAGTCTGACCATGGGCTGGACACTGGGGAGAGTGGTGGTGACAGGGGAGGTGGCAGTGGGTGCTGGGCTGGTGCTGGAGGTGATCACCTGTGGGAATTGGTGAATTTGGAAGGACATGGGGACAGTGTGGGACACAGGGCCACAGGGACTGGGGGGAATGGTGATGGGGATTGGGGGGATGGTGGGCTCAGGCAAGGTTGCTGTCACAACAGGGACCCCCTGGACCACATCTGAGGAGATGATGTCCACATCTGAGCTGGCCTCGTGTGCTCTTCATGCCCACAGGGGTGTTCAGAGGCACGAGTCCTTCCCTTGCACACGCAGAGGCAGTGCACTGTCACAACTGTAGTGTCTCTCTGGCCTCCAGTTGCTGCTCCCAGAGGCTGGCAGGCACCTGAGCTTCGCAGTGTACCACCCTGCTCTGCACTCCTCTGAGGTGCCCCGAGGCATGAGGAATGGACACGGGGACCTCAGCTCAAGGAAGCACATCCCAGTGCTGCATTCTGGTGGGTTCCCAGGGGACAGTACGCTCAAGGTGAAGTGACTGTGAGACACTGTCTGTCCCACAGACGTTCATGGGATCCCCGGGAATAGCTGAGGGCATCTGTGCTCATTCAGGTTCATCTCCCCACGTGCACACAATTTGCATACTCACGACTCATCTGTACAATGCAAACATGGACTGCTGACCTGGTCACTCAGTGTCCCTCCATGGAGGGATAAACAACCTCTCTGAGCTGGGGTGAGAGGCCCGTGCTGGAAATGGTGGTTGTTCCTGACTGGTGTGTGACGATCACTCTGGGGCAGCTTTCCCCAGGTGTTCAGAGCACACGGGCAGAGGGCAGGTCCTGCTCTGATGGTCCTTCATGTCTCTCCCAGGAGAGGCCTGGCTGTGTGAGGACACAGCTGTGTGCCCTGACCTTTCACACTCACACACTTCAGCGGTACAGCGGTGTTATCCCTTGCCCAGCACTGCTGCACCCAGACATCTCAACCCCCTCCCAGCTCTCCCCACTCCCCAGCCTTCTCCCCAGCCGAGCAGAGCAGCCCAGTCTGGTCTGGCCCCGCAGAAAGGAGGAGATGGAGGTTACTGTCAGTGTCTCTCCTGCTGTCATGGCCTGGAGATCACCTGCTAGGAGCCTTCAGTCCCCCGGGCCAGCCCTGCTCCCCAGGACAGCACAGAGTCCTGGCCCTGGGACTCCTCAGGCAGCTCCCACTGCCCTCAGCTGGCACCCACAGCAAAGAATTTCTCTTTTCATGTCTCCCTTCCATGCACACAGTGTCCTGCTCTTCTCCCAGGACATCCTACCTCTCCACAGGACCTTTCCTCAAGGTGGGCACATCTGTGCTGGCCTGGACAGCCAGTTCTGCACCCGCTTTCCATACTCTCCACAGCCCCTGAGCTGCTGATGCTGCTCTGAGGAACAAGTGGGCTTGCCTGGGGCCCCAGGATGATTTTACAGTGCTGTGCTGGTCAGGCTGGGAGGCAGACCCAGCTCAGGGACATCACTGCCACCGACTGCCTCCCACAGAAGCTCTTATGTGGCCATGGAGGGTGCTCAGAGGTACCCTGCCTTATTTCCCACACCACAAGATGTGTTTGGATGCTGCACTGGATTCAGGCTACAAGAGTCCACTGATGGTGGAACAAATCACTCACCAGGCTCCTTTCCCTGTGCCTGCTGTGTCCCTTGGGGGTGCAGAGCCCTCACTCAGCACTTCACACCCAGATTTAGCACTTTATACCTGGGTCCCTCCACCCTGGACATGTTTGTGTTCAGTGGGCTCCACTCACTGCTGACCTCCTGGCACACGCTGATCCTGCAGATCACCTAGATCACCTGCACTCTGCTGGCAGTTCCAGACTCCTTCCAGAAAAAAAATTCACCTGCCATCAGTCCTATCACATGCTGTAGAGCTCCAGGGAGTTTAACTGGAGATCATTCACCATCTGTGTGGGTGCTGTCCAACAAGTAACACCTGAGCCATTCCTCAGTCCCTGCAAGACCATACTGGGAGCCATCCCACTGAGCCCATGGGGAAACAAGCAGAGAAACAGTCCGCTTTGGAGTCTATTCCTTGGGCATCTTGGAAAAATCCCTAAGCGTTTGGGCACTGCCTTGAGGAGATCCCCTTTCGTGATGGAGATGCTGTTAGAGAGGCCAGCTCTGTCACAGATCTGCTGTGCAGGGACTCTGTATGCAGGAGCTGACGCAGCAGCACCAGAGAAGGTCTTGGAAAAAAAGCCTCAGACAAAAAAGTCACTGCAGGGTCCTTTTCAGTATTTAAATGCAGAGGGTGTGGAAATTCATTTACACTGTCTCTGGGTCAAACCGGACAGATAGATAATGAAATTGAAATAGTAAGAATAGTGAAAACACTTTATGGACAACTTAGAAGTGAAAAAAAAAAAAAAAAATCAACAATAACATCAACAACTACAAAATATATAAAAGACAGGAAGACAGGTTGAGACTGTAATGAGTTATATTAAAAGTGATATGGAGAAGATGGGCAGTATATTGCTTCTAAAAAAAACATCTGGTCATCAGTTTCTGAACTGCATCCTTGAGGTTCTGGTTCCTTATGCTGTAAATGAGGGGGTTCAATGCAGGAGGAACCACTGAGTACAGAACAGCCACCACCAGGTCCTGGAGTGGAGAGGAGATAGAGGGGGGCTTCAGGTAGGCAAAAAATGAAGTGCTGATAAACAGGGAGACCACGGCCAGGTGAGGGAGGCACGTGGAAAAGGCTTTGTGCCGTCCCTGCTCAGAGGGGATCCTCAGCGCGGCCCTGAAGATCTGCACATAAGACAGCACAATGAAAACAAAACAAGCAAAGAATAAACAGGCACTAACCACAATAAGCACAACTTCCCTGAGGTAGGTGCCTGAGCAAGAGAGCTTGAGGATCTGGGGAACTTCACAGAAGAACTGGTTCACCACATTGCCATGGCAGAGTGGTAGAGAAAATGTGTTGGCAGTGTGCAGTGTGGCATAGAGGAACCCAGTGCCCCAGGCAGCTGCTGCCATGTGGACACAAGCTCTGCTGCCCAGGAGGGTCCCGTAGTGCAGGGGTTGGAAGATGGCAACGTAGCGGTCATAGGCCATGATGGTGAGGAGAGAAAACTCTGCTGTAATCAAGAAGAGAAGCAGAAACACTTGCGCGGTACATCCTGCATAGGAAATGGCCGTGGTGTTCCAGAGCAAATTGGTCATGGCTTTAGGGAAAGTGGTGGAGGTGGAGCCCAGGTCGAGCAGGGAGAGGTTGAGGAGGAAGAAGTACATGGGGGTGTGGAGGTGGTGGTCGCAGGCGATGGTGGTGATGATGAGGCCATTTCCCAGGAGGGCAGCCAGGTAGATGCCCAGGAAGAGCCAGAAGTGCAGGAGCTGCAGCTCCCGTCTGTCTGCGAATGCCAGGAGGAGGAACTGGGTGATGGAGCTGCTGTTGGACATCAGCTGGTTCTTGACATGGGGACAGTGGCCTAAGAAGGAAAAGATGGGACAATTGTGACAGACTGCACGCAAAGCCACTGTATTTCTCAACAAAATCCCTCCCCCCAACTCCCAATTCCAACACATTTCCTTTGTTTTCTCTGAGGAGCAGGACCTCTGCCCATGTGCTGCCAAGGAGCCAGCTCTGCCCTGCTGCCGTGAGGACATGGGAGCTGGTTCTTGTCTCCTCCAGTGTTCACAAGGGATGTCAGATGCAATTCACTCTTAATAGAGATGTTCAATATCTGCACTTATGACTCCCAAGAGAGTGGGATGCAGAAGAGAGGTTTATCATGTGTTATGATAACTTTCTCTGTGTCTTTTATTTTCCACCGTCATCACATCTGGTGAGTACTACTTCTAGGGGTAGAAATCCTCAACTTTATGACTGAAAGTGTGGAGTCTTAAGACAAGACAGGCAAAAGGGCTCAGCTGTCTCTTGCTCAGTGCAGAGTCAGGAGAGCAGCAGTATCAATCAAGCTTGTTCCCAGCTGCCCTGTGCTTTCATTTCTGCTATCTGGAGGATGACTGCACACAAAAATTACTCTCAAAAAAAAAAAAAAAAAATGTAACTGGACTCTAATGAAAGCAGGGGAGTCTTGTTTCTCTTATCCGCAGGGAAAGGTCTGAAAAATCTTTTTACCACCACAGAGGTGCAGTTGTGAGGGAGAGGGCAGGACATGGCCCCTGTCAGAGAGAAGCAAAGGAATCTGCGAGGAGACTGACAACCCCCAAGGGATGGCTCAGCACTCCCTGGGATCCTGCTTGGAGCTCTATTTGCCAGGAACTGTTTCTCTGTCCCCACATCTCCTCCCTGTCCCTGCTCACGGATCCCATCCCACCCACCATGTCCTCAGCTCTGCCCAGAATACACCTTCTGGCAACAGGACACTGACCAGGGGGATCTCTGTGCTGGCAAGTCTTGAAGAGAATTTCAGATAAACCCTGAAGAGACCACAAAGGTGATGTTAATGCTTTCTGTAGGCTGAGGTGGGTGAAGGGACTTTAGCAGGTTTCCTGATAAACCCATTCCTCACTCACTGTAATGCTGTAGGAGTGTTTGTCTCTTGTGCAAACCTGAACAGATCCATGACCATATCCACCTACCATCACAGCCGGGGAGTGAAAGCACCAATCCTGGTAAGTTCCTTTACTGCCCAGTAGCACCCCGCCTTGATGTCCTTCTTGAAAAGTGCCCTGTGAAATGTCCCAGGGGCGATGTGGAGCTGCAATCAGCCCTGACCCAGGCAGCAGCCTCTCGATAGCAGAACAATCCTGCCCCGCCGTAGAGTGGCTTGCTCCTTACCCCACAGCTTCTCCCCACAGCGCTGTGAGGAGCTACCTGGGCAGGCTGAGTGCTGACCCTGGCAGGTGGCAGAGTCCCTGCCCCAGCACACAGCCCCCTGGGGTGCAGGGACCCTGCTGGGAAGGACAGCCCTGGGCACCCCTGCCTGCACACCCGGCTGCACACCCCTGCAGCCGGCCCCGCCAGAAGGCAGCCCTCATGCCCTGGCCCTCACAGGGGGCACCAGGGAAGCCCTGCTTGGGAGCAGCTACTCCTCCTCCTCCTCCTCCTCCTCCTCCTCCTCCAGGCAGGAGGCAGATGCCTGGCGGCTCTGCCGCCTTCCCCAGATCCCTCCCCGAGCTGCAGCTGCATTGCCCTGCACCCCCAGACTTACTGTGGCCAGGGCCCTGACGCTTTCTCCTCCTCGGAGCTCTCAGCAGCCTCCCAGCCCAGGCTGCCTTGAAGCTGTGTGTGCCTCGCTGCTCTGCCCTGGGTGCCTGCAGGCAGTGCCCCCAGCCCTGCTGCGCTTTGCAGAGGAGCTGCTCCTGGGCAGAGCTGTCTCTCTGCAGCGCTGCCCACTTGCCAGGAGCTCCCTCCGGCCCAGGAGCCCGGCCCAGCTCAGCACCACAGCAACAGCCCAAGGCACTTTAATGACCCCTCAGGAGGGTTTGGTGCCAACTCCATGAACCTCATGCACTGAGAAGCTGAAGAAACCTCTGAAGAAGTCAATGTTATATTCCAACTCCAAAGTTTCCTGCACTGTTAATGGCTCCCACTGAGAGACACTGTTGACAAAGCCTCCTCAGGGTCCTGTTAGAGCAGAATTCTGGAGGCAGTGATGACAAGTCAAAAACTAAAAGGGAAAGGTGGCTCTGATGCTGAGTAAACCTGAATGTGTTGTATTAAGCCAAAGTTCCAAGCCCTAGGCCCATTAAATAAATGGCCAAGCCATGACCCCCAGCCCCTGGGAAGGGAGATCCTGTCCCTCCCACATTCCTCAGGGCTCTTCCTGGGGTAGGGGCTATGGAGATGTGCACCTCCCAGGCTCCTGAGGATGCACAAGGAGGCCATGAGGCCCCCGTGCTGCAAGGGACTGTGCCTCCTCACAGGCATCAGTGGCAGAGACAACAGCCATAGCCAAAATGGTGATGGGGTTGACTTTACTGGGGGCTTTCAACTTTCCCACAGCCCTCTGTCATCTCCACCACAGGCTGTCCGATGTGGTTGCATGCCCTGGGCCTTTTCCCCTGCAGGCTGTCCTCATCCCCCCAGTTTTGTCCCCTGGAGAATGCCAGGGGAGAAATTACCTGTCCTCATCTCCCCCAGCCTTACAGCCATGAGGCCCCAGTGCTGTAAGGATTAGGTGTCTCCTGGTAGGCCTGCAGTTGATTTCTTGAAGGCTGGGGACATACACCGTGCTTACCAGCCTTGCTCTCACTTGACCATCTTCCTACCCTTACTGATATCTCTCCATCCTCACGGGCTGTTGGTTGGAATGCAAAGCTTTGGCTAATCCAGACTCTTTCTGGGTGGCCTATTGTACTGCACTTGGAGGGACGCTTCATGTAGCTCAACGTAACACAAAATCCTCATGTCCAGTCTCAACTTCCAAAGCTTCACTTTGTGCCATTCTTTCTTTCTTATGTTGTTTCTCGATTTAGAGAAAAACCTCCACCATCTCTGAAACCACACTTCAACCCATGTCAGGATAGTCTGGGTGGCCATGCTCATCCTAGTGCAGACCTGTATGCAGGTGGCCTTGTTTGTGGCCAGCATGCACCGCTGTCTTGTATGGTGTCCTCATAGTGCCCAGGCCCATCTCCTCAGAGTCCCTGATCAGCTACTCAGGTCCAAGCCTGTCCTGATAAATGAGGAGATTATTCTTCCTCTTAATGCAGGACTGGACACTTCTCCTTGTAAACTTCAAGAGGTTTATGTTGGCCGGAATCCCAGAGTTTCTCAGGTTTCCCTGGGCTGAAGCTCCACTTGGTCAGCTGTTAGTGCCTCTGTGCAGATAGCTCACCTTGATGGTGATGGTGTCTCTCACGTAATAACAGCCTGAGGAGCTGCAGGGCTCTACAGCCCCAGGTAGGAATTACCATCAACACAATCTTCAAAACAGCAAATGAGATCACAAAACAAGCAAAGTCAGGGTCAGTGGAGAAAGGGTAAATGAGGGTTGGGCTATTTGTATGTTAGACCGTGTTAGTGGAAAATATATACCTGTAGAGAGATTGAAACAATAAGGATCTCTCCAGAAGCTGGTTTTAGGCCCTCCAGCTGTCTGGGACCTGGATCCAGAATTCCCTCATCCCCCCAGTTCCTCCACACACAGACAAGCACACGCACACGCAAATGTCTCTCTCCAGCACAGCATCACAGAACTGCTGAGCCTGGAATGCTGTCAGATTCTACCTCCTCTGTCCTTCCTCTTCATGCTTGGTTTCTGTCAGGAGCTCCTTTTTCATCCATGCCATCCTCCTGACACCTTTTCTTGACTTTCAGCATGTCTGTGTGGACTGTTCTGGAGTGCAAAGAGGAGATCATTAACCATCAAACAGCTCTCTGCACCCTTTCCTCTTCAGAGCTGTATCCCATGGGATTCTTCCAAGCAGGTCCTTCAGCAGGTCAAAGCCTGCTCTCCTGATGTCCTTCCCCTTGCTTTCTTCCCTTCTCTCAGCATGCTACACTCTACTTTCTCACCCTTGATTGTTACAGCCCCGAGCAGCTCTTCCTAGTTTGCAAGTATCAAGTCCTGCTGCAGGGCCCCTCACCTCACTGTCTCCTCAGTCACCCTTGTCAGGAAGATGTCACCAGTGAGCTCCAAAATCCTCCTGGGTGGCTTGCACCTCTTCAGCAGAGGCAACTGGGACAGTTTCAGCCTGCCATGAGGTCCAGGGCCTGCAGGCATAAAGCTCCTTCCAATTGTCTGAAGAAGGCCTCATCTACCTGATCAAGAGGTCTGGAGCAGAAATCCACCCATCCTCCCACAGTGCTGCCCATGTTGTTCTGCCCTCTGATCCTGGCCTATCAGCTCTCAGCTAACTCATCGTCAGTCCCCAGGCAGAGCTCCATGCATTCCTGCTGCTCTCTTACATAAAGGACAACCTCCCCTCCAGATCCAGAACTGTGGCCTTATCAGTACCTGACTGCAAGACCCCACATTTTCTCCAGGTGCTGCTTTGGGCCACTTTCTCCCTCAAGCAACCAACTCACAGATCCTCTGAGCTCACCAGGGTCTAGTACAGATGTAGGGTCTCAAAATACCTGGCTCCCAAGACTCTCCTACTTGCTGGTTAATTTGGTTTGATGTGCATTAGTGGTTCCACCCAATGACATAAGCACCAACATGACACATGCACACAGCCTGATCTCTCCAGTTGCTGGCCCACCAGGTGCATGAGCGCCTTTGACTCGTGTTTCCCACTCCAGGGATGGGCCCTTGGACCTCTATCCGTACCAAGAGCAGACATCTCCTCACCCCAGAAAGTTGTGGTGGATGGAATTTCATAAGACAGGACAGACTGGAGTCATCAGTTGCATGGTGTGCATAAACCAATATACTGACCAGCCACACGTGACCAGCTCCTTTCATCCCCTTTTCCCCCTGTTTTCCGATGCTTCTTTCTCCCCAAACCACCTTGGTCCTTCCCTTTCCCTGCCTTTGGTTCTTTCCAAGGCATGCCACAGCAAGCCTGGCACAATCCCCAGTGCTCTCTCTGGCATCCCATAAGGACTCTCAGACCCCCAGAAGCAGAAACCCCCACCCTCAGTCGGCACGGTCACCCTGGGAGGCTCCTCCGATTGACCCACTTGTTAAATGTCACACCCAGATATTTTGGACCTCTCTTTGAATGAGTGTGTTTCACTTTGGGTTTTAAATATTTCTCTGAAAACAGGGTGATTCTGGTCCTAAGAAATGGAAATTATTTATGTTTGTCGAAGTGTTGGGGATTAGTCAGATACAAATGCCCATGTGGGATATGTGTGAAACTGAGCACAGTTTGTCTGACCGTGTGTCGTAGTTTGAGCCTGGTCAGCAGCCAAACACCACACAGCCACTTGCTCCCCCTTCTCTTCCAACAATGAGAAGGGACAGATGAGCCAGGCTTGGGGATCAAGATAGGACTGAGATGGGAAAAATCATCACCCTTTATGGTCACGAGTGAAAGACAGACTCGTTAGGGGAAGAAAAAAAGAACATACATTTATTACAGACACTAAAAACATGTAACAGAGTAGGAGAGTGAGAAGCATTGCCACATTCTGAGAACACCTTCCCCCCACCCCTCCCTTCTTCCCGGGCTCAGTTCTGCTCCCAATATCTCTACCTCCTCCCCCAGTGGCGCAGGGCCAGGGAATGGGGGGTGCAGTCAGTGCTGCCTTTTCTTCCATCTTCGGTGGGGGGAGCTTCTGGAACTTGTTCCCCTGCTCCAGTGTGGTCCCCCTCTCACAGGAGACAGTCCTCCACAAACTTACAGGTGCCTTGGCACCTGTATTGGGTTTATGTGGCACGGTTTTTAGGTAGCAGCAGGGAGGGGGACATGGAGGGGTGACTTCTGTGAGATGATGTCAAAAGCTGCTGCATCATGTCAGATGTGGGGTGCATGAGGTGAAATGGATCCTGTCTGAGCCCAAGGGCTTCCATCTCGGGATGAGATGCCCACATTGCCTCAACCAAATTCCTGCCCTGCACAAGGGAAACTAGCCAGTTGCTTGTTCCGCATTATGCGTTCTTTTGGGTTTGAGACAGGAAAATGACATTTTCCAGACAGACGCATTGACAGCTTTATCAGGCCAGACCATGCTGGAACCAGTCTCTCTCCACTGTTGGGACAGGTACATTGGTGATTACTTCATCTGATTTCAGAGAACATTCCCCAGGGGTGGCCCCGCTGCTTTTCAGGAGCTGTCAGCCCTTGAGCCCCAGGGATCTCTCGAGGGAGAGCAGCGGGGTAGAGAAAGTGGTTGCCTTGGGCTGGGCCGGGCTCCAGGGGCAGGAGGAGCTGATGGCAAGTGGGAAGCACTGGAGAGAGACAGCTCTGCCCGGGTGGAGCATCTCTGCGGAGCACGACAGGGCTGAGGGCACTGCCCACAGGTGACAAGGGGAGAGGAGAGAAGTGAGAAGGATGTAAGACAGCGTGGAGTGGGAGGATGCTGAGAGTTCACTGGGGGACAAATCATCACAGCTCCTAACACGGTAAGTCTCTGGCTGCAGGTGGGTACTGGTAGAGTCTCTGGGAGGGTCCTTCTAGAGCTGGCACATCCCAGGGCTGATGCTCTCTGGAGCAGTGCTTATCTGCCGAACGGCTGGGGAGACAGGGCATGTCATCTCCCTTTACCTGGGGACGGCTGCAGGAACGTGAAGCTGGGTGTGCATCCAGGGGCACCCCGGGCTGTCCTTCATCACAATCACCCCTGGTAAGACAGGGTCATTGTGCTGTTGAGGGGGTGAGGCGTGGGTCAGGGCTGCCCACAGCTCCTGCTGACAGCCTGGACAGCTCTGGAGGGGAATCCTGCAAGACAGAAAAAAAGGGAGGCTTCAGCTGCAAGGGAAGGAGCCTGTGCTTTCAGTTTGCTACTCTGGGTTGCCTGGGTGAGCAGTGAGAGATGGGAATGACTCTCACTGGTTTGGAGAAGGTACTGACAATGCAGATCTGTTTCACTGAGAGGTGAATGAGTCTGGCAGCATCAGAGCAATCCCCCACAGTTTACAGATCACCAGCATCATTAGCAGCAGGCTTGGCAGGTTTTCTCTGCTATTCCTACATGAATTTTGAAGCACAGAGAAGGTCCTGGGCAGTGCCCTGCCCCAGGAGGTGTCTTCAGGGCAGAGCTGAGCACGCAGCATCTGGGATGGGGTCTGTGAGTGCAGGAGATGGGAACTGAGAAACCAGGCTGCCATCAGGCACAGCTCCAGGCAGCAGAGACGTGGGCAGGGAGTGACATTTTTATCAGAAATCCTGTTTCAGGGGATCTACTGGCACCTCCGGCCATGCCCTGCAGCGCAGGTCCCTTCCCCTGATGTTGGAAAATGGGTGAAGAAAAAACACTTTTTTAGGGTAGCATAAGAACTTAAGCAATCAGTTGAACACCTGCAACACGTTCTCTGTTGCACAGAGGTCCTTCAGCTAGGCAAGCATGATAAACACCTCGTGGGGAATGCCTAAAAGGAGAGGCTCTGTGTGTAAATTGGGAAACTCCTAATGAGAAGCCCTTGTCCTTGGAGATTAAGGTGCTCTGAAAAAGAATGAACTAGCTGAAGCTAGTTGGAGATAAGAAGTGCATACATAAACCAATGAAGTCCAATTCTATATGTAGGAAATGTTCAAGAAGGGCTCCTCTCCAAACACCACCACAGACTGCTAGAGACCACCAATGACCCCCATGGAAGCCCCTCGGGGACCTAAACTGCATACCTAATAACTATGTATATATGATAATGAGTTTTAGGAAATTTGATGAATAGTATGTAACAGAGTGATACAAGTTTTGGCTACTGTAATGTACGGGACATGTCAGGTGGAATAATTCCCTCATGTCTCCAGCCAAATAAGTAATGCCTGCTCGTAAGTGCTAAACCCAGCATAAGGAGTTTTCATTCCCGATTTCTGTGACACTGACATCTCTCCCCTCTCTCTCTCTCCACCCAGCAGAGCCTCTGCCCTCACAGCCATGGAGTCCAGGCCACCAGCAGCCTCCTCGCCCCCCTGAGCGCCAAGAAGAGGTGAAGGGCATCTCTCCTGCCCCGTGCCCGTGCAGCACAGGGGCTGAGGGTGACTGCCCTGCGGTGTCACCGGCTGGGAGGTGGCGGGCAGAGCTGGGAGAGGGGAAGGCTGTCCCGAGTGCCTGGCTGTCTCTTGCTGGCCTCTCCCAGCTGGGCCATTACAGTGCATCTCGTGGGTCCTCCCACGCAGACGTGTCCTTGGGAACCCGGTGTCCTAGCTCTCCTCGAAGCTGTGGGGCTCTGGGCCGTGCAGCCCGTGTGGGTGGGGACTGAGCTGACTTCAGGAGATGCCACCATGAGAACACTTGGTGACTCCTTGGGTGTCCTCCCAAGCTGGGAGCCGCCCTGCAGACTGCAAATCTCTCCTGCATCATTTGTGTGTAAAACCCAATAGCGAAACCCCGAGATGCTACAAGCAGGGAAAGGGTGATTGGTTGGGAAAATGAACTCTGTGTCCTTGGCAAGGAGTGGGGTGCTGAGACTTTGTGAAGGTGCCTGGTGGCAGGGTGAAATACTTAGTGATCTGCAGTGGATCCCTCTGCTCTCAGTGGGGTCTGATTGCTTCTCTGGGTACCCCAGGAGTGCAATCCCCCTCCATTTCAAGGGGCAGACACAGGGCAGCCGGGAATAAGACAAACAGACAGACCAGCTTGCCTGCCCCTGTGCTAAGCGACAGCAAATCCTTTTGCCTCCCAGGACTTGTGGATGCTCAGCCTGAGTGCAGCAGAGATGCTCAGCATTTCTGATTTCACAGAAGAGTCCCCAGAGGAGATGGGGCTGGAGTGGGTTGGTGTGGTGGAAAGGAATAACTTTATGAAAAGAACAACACAAAAAAAAAAAGCCTGATGCAGTCAAGTTTGCTTGGGATTGGGGGTGGAGATGCTGTCAATCCCTTTGATGATGAGAGAGAATTCACCTGAGAAAATCTATCAGACCTGGTCCCTAGGTGTCCCCTGCTCCCAGGCAGACCCTGGCCTAGAGCATGTCCAACACATCTGGGAGCCCACGGGCCCTGCTCTTCACAGCACCCCTAGCCAGCACAAACCAGAGCAACAGCCAGGGAGCTGCACAAAGGTCCTGCCATGCAGGAGAAAGGGAGGGGGCTGAGGTGGGGTCATGAATGTGTGAGAGAAGTCATAGGTTTTACCCAGAGAAGTCTGTCCTCACTTGTCACTGTCTTTTCCCTCTTGTACAGGCCCCCGGGTTCATAGGAGACCATGTCCAACAGCAGCTCCATCACCCAGTTCCTCCTCCTGGCATTTGCAGACAGACGGGAGGCAGCTCCTGCACTTCTGGCTCTTCCTGGGCATCTACCTGGCTGCCCTCCTGGCAACGGCCTCATCATCACAGCCATTGCCTGCGACCACCACCTCCACACCCCATGTACTTCTTCCTCCTCAACCTCTCCCCCTCGACCTGTGCACCATCTCCACCACTCTCCCCAATTCCATGGCCAATTCCTCCAGGATACCAGGGCTATCTCCTACCAAGTTTGTGCTGTCCAGGTCTTTTTCTTTGTATTTTTCCTTGGAGGAGAGTGTGCTCTTCTCACCATCATGGCCTGTGACCGCTACGTTGCCATCTGCCAACCCCTGCACTATGGACCTTCCTGGGCAGCAGATCTTGTGTCCACATGGCAGCAGCTGGTTGGGGCACTGGGTTCCTCTATGCCACACTGCACACTGCCAACACATTTTCTCTACCACTCTGCCATGGCAATGTGGTGGACCAGTTCTTCTGTGAAATTCCCCAGATCCTCAAGCTCTCCTGCTCAGGCTCCTACCTCAGGGAAGTTGGACTAATTATTGTTACTGCATTATTAATCTTTGCTTGGTTTGTTTTCATTGTGATGTCCTATGTGCAGATATTCAGGGCTGTGTTGAGGATCCCCTCTGAGCAGGGACGGCACAAGGCCTTCTCCACATGCCTCCCTCACCTGGCTGTGGTCTCCCTGTTCATCAGCACTGCATTTTTTGCCTACCTGAAGCCCCCCTCCATCTCGTCCCCATCCCTGGATCTGTGGTGGCTGTTCTGTACTCAGTGGTACCTCCAGTTTTGAACCCCTTCATCTACAGTATGAGGAACAGGGAGCTCAAAGATGCGGTGAAGGAATTGATCCAACGCACCTTGTTCCACCAGCAGTAACCTGCCTCACCTTCTCTGCAGAGTACCCAGAGCTTGGCTTGTACCAGAGCTGTGATTTTATTTTTTCCTTAATTATTATCATAAGAGGTAACTGCTTGGCTTCATACCACATCTCTAGGTGCTTCATCTGTTGTGTCTGACCCTTTCACAAATGCCCTGAACTCTCTACCAGATCCGGCCTCCCTGAGAGCATCTCAGCAATAAAAGGGTCTCCTGCATGCAGTGCCTGTAGGCTGGGTTGTCCTAACTAAGCTGCTGCCAAGAATAAGCCCAAGGAATTGGATTTTTAAAAATGTTTTTTCTCATTATTTTCTGACTGCGCTGTGGTGATAAATTAGTGGCAATTTTGAGATCTATTGGACACCAAGTGGTGCTTTTAAAGACTATTATTGGTGTCCAGGGGCTGTGTAGATGCTGCAGGAGCTCTCCATTATCTCTTTAGGCAGCCACATGTATAGAAGGGTTGACAGCATATAGTGTTCCCTGTGGAAAGGAGTCTGGAGGCATCAAGAAAGAATGGGCATTCTCTATGTGTCCTGGGGTGGGCAGTGAATGGACACTCAGGAGATGAGACACCCCTCAAAGTTGAAACTCATCCAGAGTAAAGCATTAATCCAGACACCCACAAGCCATGACCCTGCAGTTCAGTGTGAGCCAGTGAAAAGCAGCAGGCACGGGGAAAGGAGACTGGAGAAATGTGAAAGCTGCTCGATGAGCCCCAGGGAAGGGGTCTCCTGCTGTCCTGGGCAGCAGGGCTGGTGGGGAGGCAGAGGCAGGACAAAAGCTAGTATGGTTGC
>NW_024881277.1:11137502-11247480 GCF_018691265.1 Tyto alba | reverse complement strand
GCTGCTGATACATGAAGAATGTCAAGGACGCTTCAGCCTTGTGTACCGTGGTGTGTCGAAAACAGGTTGAGAGGAATTGGGAGTAGTGGTCTGAGAAACCCAGTGTTATGGTAACGATGGTCTGAGAAACATTGTGTTATGGTACTGTTGTGTATCAAAAACAAGTCAAGAGGAATTAGAAATAGTAACATGAGAAACTTAGTGTTATGAGCAGCTTGTGCTGTAAGCTAACTGCAAGTAGGTGGACCGTGCGGATACGACCTTTAGAGCTTAAGCCAATCAGCTAGTGACTAGTAGGCATAATAATTAGCGTTGTCTAATTATTATAAAAATATAATAATTAGAGATAATAAGTATAAAAATATGTACCCTGGACTCAATAAGGACACAAGTAGATTGATGCTCTATCACCCACATTGAACCCGTCTCGGCATGTCGTTCTTCCGTGGCTCCTCAGCTTCCTTCAGTTGTCACCAGGAACCTGAGTGCTTTCCTTCCCATCATGAAGGCAAGATGTGTGGTGGAAGGAAATGCTGAATCATTTATGCTGGCAGCAACCTCAAGAGATTCCTAGGCCAAACTTGCTCACAGCAGGGTCACTTATGGGCTCAGAACAAGTTGCTCAGGGCTTTATTCACTTTGAGCTTCAAAAGCTGCAAGAATGGAGATGACAGAAGCTCTCTGGGAAATCTGCTCCTGTGCATGACCGCCTTGATGGGGAGAAAGTTTTTCCTCCCTTGTTTCAGTTGATGCCCGTTGGCCCTCATCCTCCCATCAGGCTCAACAGTGAAGAGCCTGGCTCCATTCTCTTTCTGATATCAAGAACATACAGGAAGGCTGTTATTAGGTCTTCTCAACGCCTTCTCCTCTCCCGGCTTTGCACTTTTGCAGTAAGGAAGGCCAACGACATCCTGGGCTGCATTCGGAGGAGCACTGCCAGCAAGTTGGGGGAGGTGATCCTCCTTCTCTGTTCAGCATGGCTATGATTTGTTGTGCTCAATTCCCTCAGGGTTTTCAACCCCACCAACTTCACTCACACTGTAGTCAAAGCTGCCCTCCACATCTTCCACCAGTCCCGCCCTGTCTTCTTGTGAAAAACTCTTCCAGGAGAGCATTCCCCCATGTCAGGTCAGGGATTACCTTCTGCTCTCCCTTTGAACGAGGCATTCTAGCAGAGGTCCATGTTCTCTAGCAGGGTGTGAGGTTATCCTGACTGGACGACCGTTGCATATTGAGGAGCTGGAGATCAACATAACAGTAAACTTGAGTAGACCCATGGACAATTCCCATGGGAGCGCCCTCTTTTTCAGTCACTACAAATGATGACGAGAAGACTTTTCCTTGTAAGAAAACACTGAAAGAGCTCCTATCTTCCACCTTGTTGGGGACAGTATTGCAATGGCTTTTAAGACCTCCAAGCAGCTGTCTCCCCACTGCTGGCCGGGCAGAAGGGACCTGGCAGCTAGCACACGAGAGGACACCATGTGCTACTGTGCTGAAGAGGCCCCTGCTCAGCCACCCCAGCAGTGCTGGAGGCAGGCGATACCTGAGAGAATGTCTACAGCCACGAGAAACCTGAGGGCAATGTAAGGATGGTGTTAATGGTGTAAAGGTAGGATGTTGCTGTCATGCCCAGTGAGCCAAGGAGCATAATAGATGAGGCCATGAAGGTGATCAGCTCAACAATCAGTGTTTCTGCACAGGACAGCTTGATCAAAAGCACACTGTCACAGAAGATGTGGTCCACACGACTGGTATTGCAGAAGGGCACCCTGGCAGCCAGGACAGTGGAGGCAATGGTGGCTAGGAATCCCGAAGTCCACAAGCCCAACGGTAGCTGAAAACAAAGGTGACTGCTCGTGAGCATGGAGTACTGAAGAGGGTGACACAAGGCCACAGAACAGTCATAGGACATGACAGCCAGAAGGACAAACTCAAGGTAGCCCACAGGAGAGTAGAAGTAGCACTGAGTTCAGCAGCTTGGATAGGAAGTGGCTTTGCTGCCCATCAACAAGTTTCCTCTGGCTTTGGATATGACGGATGTCATGATGAAGATCTCCAGACAGGAGAGGTTACAGAGGAAAAGGTACGTGGGCCCGTAGAGGTCTCTTTCAGCGAGGACAGGGAACAATCAGCAAGTTTCCCCCTAAGATCACCAGACACAAAGCCAGGAGAGTAATTGCCATTAGGTGTTCCTGATGTTAGAGGGAGGAGTAGCCAAAGAGAAGGAACTCTGTGACGGTCATATAGTTCAACATCTCAGCATCCGAGCTGCAATAAGTGAGGGCAGATGGTCATCATGGGAAAGAGCTTCAGGAGGTTAAAAGAAGATGAGACAGAACAAAACAGTGTAGAAGGATAAGACATTCATACAAAGATTGAAAGGAGAACAAGAGAAGGGGAGAATTAGCCTAGCGCAAGAAGGCATCATTTTATGCACTAAGAGCAAACGTAGTATGGGGGCTAGAGTAGGAATCCACTGTAAACTGTATGTAAGCTCTTGTATTTGAGCTCTTTCCCCAAGAGTCACTTCACAGTCAATGGAGAAAAAATAGGGATTTCTCACTTGTTTTTACTGTAGCTTATTTAAACATGTATTTTAGGCTGATCAAAAATGTATTGTAGTGAAAGGGAAAACACGTCAGTGAAGTGGCTTTAGCCTTTTGATTAGGACAGAAACAGGGAGAAGGCGGCATGAAGACGTTGACAAATGCAGAAGTGTGTGGGAAGTAAAGGCAAGCAGGAGAGTTAGAAAAGAGGGAAGATTTATTCCCTGGAAAGGGTTTGATTACCAAGGAACACCAAAGCCCAACAGAGAAAAGAAAAACATGCTGTGTTTAAAATTGTTCTGTTTTTAAGCATGTCTTTCCATCCACGGTTGACCTTTGCCAGGTAGAACAGAAAAATTATAAAGAATCTTCCTCAGTCAGTGACAACTTTCTTGCTGAAAACCAGTCTGATAAAACATTCTCGCTGTCAGAGGGAAAAATAAGAATTAAAAAGCAAAATAGGAGAGGAAACAAGAGGAAAAATCTAAGGGTGCCATTTTTTCAGGAGCCTCAACTATACCTTCTCATCCCTGAGTGTTACATCCCTGGCCAGCTCTTCTTTGTAAAGATGAAGTCCCACAGGGCACTTCACCTCACGGGTTTCTCAGTCACCCTTATCAGGCAGATGTTCCAAATGTGCTCCAAAACCTGCCTGCATGGCTTGCACCTCACTGTATTGCTTTTAATGCTTGCATGCAGCTGGTTCATCTTGACTGGGGCGTCTCTCACAAGAGAACAGTACGAGGAGTTGCAGGGCACTGCCAATACCCCTCCTGGAGGAACTGTGGCTTCTTGGGGGTCTGGTACTGATAAAGCCGTAGGTCTGGACCCAGAGGGGAAGCAGCCCTTTGGGAGGGAGCTGCAGGAACGCATTTAGCTCTGCCTGGGGATGGACAATGAGTCATCTGGGAGCTGAGGGGTCAACGGGAGAAGGGCGACCATCATAGACACCACTGCGGTGGGTGGATGTCTGCTACAGATCTCCTGATCAGGAAGAGGAAGTAGATGAGGCCTTCTTCAGACACCTCCTCTCTGCTGACATCCCACCTGATCCGTGCAGCAGTCAAGTCTCATTGCCAGCCCTTCCCACCCTGGGAGCTTGGGAGGTATTGTACAGTAGTCATGCTCTTGGCATTGCTCATCCCCATAGAATACTACCCCAGGAAGAGTCCTGAGCAATGTGAGAGGGACAGGATCTCCCATCCCAGGGTCTGGAGGTCAGCAATTTGCCCTTTCTCTTAACATAACACATCCATGTTCACACAGAATCTCTTCCTTTCAATGGCATTTGTCTACCGGTCATAATTTTCTCCAGTTTTCTGCTGTAACCAGCCCCTGGGGAGCTTTTGTCAGTAGCATCCTCAGTGGGAGCCATTAACAGTGCAGGAAACTTTGGAGTTTGTATCTGATACTGACTCCTTGAAACGTTTCATCACCTACCTCTCAGTGCCTGAGGTTCATGGAGTTGGCACCAAACCCTCCTGAGGGGTCATTAAAGTGCCTTGGGCTGTTGCTGTGGTGCTGAGCTGGGCCGGGCTCCTGGGCCGGAGGGAGCTCCTGGCAAGTGGGCAGCGCTGCAGAGAGACAGCTCTGCCCAGGAGCAGCTCCTCTGCAAAGCGCAGCAGGGCTGGGGGCACTGCCTGCAGGCACCCAGGGCAGAGCAGCGAGGCACACACAGCTTCAAGGCAGCCTGGGCTGGGAGGCTGCTGAGAGCTCCGAGGAGGAGAAAGCGTCAGGGCCCTGGCCACAGTAAGTCTGGGGGTGCAGGGCAATGCAGCTGCAGCTCGGGGAGGGATCTGGGGAAGGCGGCAGAGCCACCAGGAATCTGCCTCCTGCCTAGAGGAGGAGGAGGAGGAGGAGGATCTGCTCCCGAGCAGGGCTTCCCTGGTTGCCCCCTGCGAGGGCCAGGGCATGAGGGCTGCCTTCTGGCGGGGCCGGCTGCAGGGGTGTGCAGCCGGGTGTGCAGGCAGGGGTGCCCAGGGCTGTCCTTCCCAGCAGGGTCCCTGCACCCCAGGGGGCTGTGTGCTGGGGCAGGGACTCTGCCACCTGCCAGGGTCAGCACTCAGCCTGCCCGGGGAGCTCCCCATGGCACTGTGGGGAGAAGGAGAGACCCCCACCAGGGCAGGCTCCTTCTGCTCTCCAGAGGCTACTGCTTGGATCACGGATGCTCACAGCTCCAGATTACGTCTAGGACATTGGCATTTCAGGAGGAAGTTCAAAGCAGGGACCACCTTAAAAATGTGGTCTTTTCTAGGCTCTATGATCTCATGTTTCTTCTAAGAAAAAGTAGAAGGAGGTTGTGAAATTTTAATATGTCACTGAGACCTCTGAACTGTTAAACTGGGGGATCAGCGGATTTGTCAGAAACTTCATAAAGTGCATTCACCCACTCCTCTACTTACATACACAACACCGTCACCTTTGTTTGAAGGTTCTGGTTTTTTTCTGTTCTCCTTTGAATCTGGAAGTAGGGAATGCGCCTGGGCAGTGCCTTATTGCCAGTAGGGGTCTGCAGGGCAGAGCTGAGCACACAGAGGGTGGGGTGGGGGGGCTGGAAACACTGTCAGGGCAGTGACATGGGGACACAGAAATGGCTTCTAGCAGAAAACAACTCGAGGGAGCAGAGAGCCAGCACTTCCTCCAGTATTTTCTGGACTCTGTACTAGGGAGGAAGGAGCCATTTTTTGTGAAAGATGAGAATTTCTGCCCCTTCAAATAATGTCTCCTCAGCAACATCACTAATCTGAGCTCATAATAAGGAATGGAATATATTTTCCCCAAAGAAAGAGAAATAATTTTGAGGAGACTTTTTGGGAAACAGCATAAGATTGAATAAAAGAAGTCTGTCTTAACTTGTCAATGTCTTCTAGTTCAACCTCCCTGACTGCAGTGAACAAATGTCCAACGGCAGCTCCATCACTGAGTTCCTCCTCCTGGCATTTGCAGACAGACGGGAGCTGCAGCTCCTGCACTTCTGGCTCTTCCTGGGCATCTACCTGGCTGCCCTCCTGGGCAACGGCCTCATCATCACCGCCATCGCCTGCAACCACCACCTCCACACCCCCATGTATTTCTTCCTCCTCAACCTCTCCCTCCTCGACCTGGGCTCCATCTCCACCATTCTCCCCAAAGCCATGGCAAATTCCCTCTGGGACACCAGGGGCATTTCCTATGCAGGCTGTGCTGCCCAGATCTTTTTATTTATTTTCTTCATTGCAGCAGAGTTTTCTCTTCTCACCATCATGGCCTATGACCGCTACGTTGCCATCTGCCAACCCCTGCACTACGGGACCCTCCTGGGCAGCAGAGCTTGTGTCCACATGGCAGCAGCTGCCTGGGGCACTGGGTTGCTCAATTCTCTCCTGCACACTGCCAACACATTTTCCCTACCCCTCTGCCAAAGCAATGCTGTGGACCAGTTCTTCTGTGAAATCCCCAAGATCCTCAAGCTCTCCTGCTCTGACTCCTACCACAGGGAAGCTGAGCTTCTTGTGTTTAGTGCCTGTTTAGCACTTGGATGTTTTGTTTTCATAGTGCTGTCTTATGTGGAGATCTTCAGGGCCGTGCTGAGGATCCCTTCTAAGCAGGGACAGCACAAATCTTTTTCTACGTGCCTCCCTCACCTGACCGTGGTCTTCCTGTTAATCAGCACTTCATTTTTTGCTTACCTGAAACCCCCCTCCATCTCCTCCCCATCCCTGGACCTGGTGGTGTCCGTTCTGTACTCGGTGGTGCCTCCAGCAGTGAACCCCCTCATCTACAGCATGAGGAACCAGGAGATCAAGGATGCACTCAAGAAACTGATTCAGTCAATTGGCTTTCATCAGAAATGAGCTGCCCATGTCTCTTCAGAAGACGTTTGCAACACTTATTTAAAACCTTGTCTCCTCAAAATAATTTCAAATTTTTCTCTGAATACTTCTTTGTATTCAGCATTTTGTCTGTGAAAATCTCGTTTCTTCCAAACTGTCTGCATCCACTCCTCTTCCTCAGAGACATGAACCAGCCTCTCTGACCCAGAGCCCTTTCTACATGTGTCTGGTAGGACAGTACAGCTGGCCTCCCATGCCGCACATCTGTAATAAACAGGTTTTCTCTGTGCTGATATCTGGAGGTTGGTCTGTTCTTCCCAAGCTGAGGTCAGGAAAAGGCTGAAGGAGTTGCCCCTCTGAGCGTGCTGCTGTGCTGGGGTTCTCCAGGGGTTCAGGGCAGGAGGGCATGGGGGGATGTGTTAGGGAATAGGCCTGTGCTGCCCCTTCACGTGGGGGTGCCCAGTGCAATGGAAATGATGGCTGATCCATGGGGATCTCCCTGGGACCATCTCCCCATGGCTTTCAGCCACCACTGCCCTGCAGAGCAGCACTGCCAGCTCAGGGCCGTGCCTGAGGTGACATCCCGCGACAAGAGCAGACCTATTTCTGGAGGCACCAGTTTGGGCAGCTTTTCTCTGGCTGGCACAGCAGGAGCTGCCTGGGGAGCCCCCAGTGCAGGAGTCTTGTGCTGGGGAGAGGGACGGGCACAGAGGGGCTGCCAGCACTGGGCAATCAGGATCTCTTGGAGAGAAGAGCAGCAGAGAGAGGGAGACGCTGGCCTGCGTCTGCTCATGGCATGGCTGGCGCCAGCCCTGGGGCTGATGGGGAGGCTGAGAGCCCTCTGTGCCCCAGGAGCTGCTGTGACCTTCCGAGGGGCTGGGGCTGTGGGGTGAGTGCCCAGAGCTCTGCAGCACCCTGCGCTGGGCAATGTCATGGGGACAGCCAAGACTGGGCTGTTGTGCTGGGATGGGCTGGGGAGGGTGTGGTGGGCATGGGGAGTTCTGGGAAGGTGCTGGGCTGGGTTGTAAACTGTCTGGGAGAGAAAACGCCATTGCACAGCTTATACTTAGTGAGCATGCAGTGAGAGCACTCGTGCTAGTGGTTGCAATTATGAATAGCAGTTATCTACACAAAGCGGATAAGCAGTCACTTCTTTATTCCAGCACTCAGGAACATGGGGGATAGATCCACCAAAGACATGTTCACCAACAGGTACAAGGCACAATACATTTATACACTTTTTTAGCAGAGTCATGGTTACTGTTGTGATTTGAGCCTGGTCGGCAGCCAACCACCCCACAGCTGCTCACCCACCCTTCCCGCCAACCTGGGAATGGGGGAGGGAATTGGAGAGGGAAAGGGAGACTCACAGGTTGAGATAGAAACAGTTTAATAATGCTAATAAAACAAAAACAGTGTCAGTAATAGAAAATATAAACAAGCAATGCACAATGCAATTGCTCACCACCTGCTGACCAATACCCAGCCCGTTCCTGGCTAGCGATCCCGAAATACCAAGATCCTGCAATCACAATCATGGAAGCGAGACGGAGAGAATCCCTTCCCGACTGCCCCTCCTCTATATAGTGAGCATGACGTTCCATGATATGAAATATGTCATTGGCCAATTTGGGTCTGGTGCTCTGGCTGTGCTCCCTCCCTGCTTCTTGTGCACTCGTACACGGGCAGGACTTGGGGATTGGAGAGTCCTTGAAATCTCAGCAGCAGCTGAAAACATCAGTGTGCTATCAGCATTCTTCTCATACCAAACCCAATGCTGAATCTAAAACACAGCACTATTCTAGTTACCAAAAGGAAATATTAACTCTATTCCAGCCCAAATCAGGACAGTTACATAGCATCAACAAAATTCATAAAGTTTAATTTAACCTCTATAATGATTGGCTTTCAGTTACCTCACCTTACCTCTATTTCTATTCTACAGAAATCATTGGTCATCTTTAGTGATTGACTGGAATAGAATGAGGGGAGGGTAATGATTAGCATATTCATGTTATTCCTGGAAATAATTGTCATATGCTAATGTCTCTAATGCATACGTAGTTATGTTGGATGGGGGTGCTCTAGTAGTCATCGATATTCTTCATCACTGTGTCTGATGATTGAATTCCATCCCTGTGCATGCTTATTTCTTCTTTGGCTGATCTTCCCAACCAAAACCAGCATCTTCTGGTACTTATTGTTTTGACTCAAGGTCCATAACCAGTACCCATTGTTTTAATTCACAGTCCATAACGATTCTCACAGTGATCAAGGCACACGCCATACTAGCTACCTATTCCTAAGGGCCTTAACATGCTTTATATTCTCATAGCTGCTATAAGTCCATTTTAAAATCAAAATCATATTCTAAACTAAAATCAAAATACTAATCTAGGATTCAAGCTATTTTATTAGGGTAACTGCAACATTTCCCTCTTTTGAAAAGCTTGATAATCGTACTCAATACTTTCACATATTCAAATTGTGGTCTCATTGAGTGCCAAATTGTCATATGATGGTGGATCTTTTAATGACTTGTCTCGTTGCTTCGCCTCTGCTTTTCAATTAAACTCTGCTCTATGGGTCAATTCATGTTTCAAACAATTGTATGTCAGACCAAGCCCTACGAACACCATTGGTCACCAGTGTCAGTCCTGATAATGATTTATTTTTCCTTCATCCATGTGTCCACCATCATACACTATAAAATTTACAGGAAAAAAAAAAAAAAAAAAAAAAAAAAAGAATCAGATACTTAATCATGCTTCAGAGTCAATTGTTAAGGTTTCTGGATCTCCAGTTTGTAGACGATGGCTTCTTCATTCTGATATAATGGATCCAGGCATCTGATTCAGCAATCTTGATTGTGGTGAATGTAGTTAGCAGCACTTGGCAAGGTCCCTTCCACTTCTCTTGTAGGGGCTCCGCTGTACAGGTCTTTATGTAGACATAGTCCCCAGGTTGGCAGTCTTATACGGGATTCCACACCACCACACTCCAGAGTCTAACTAAACTTTTTCCAAGGGAAAGTAAGTAATTATACACTTTTTATTTTCTTGGTACATGCATATTTGTATTGGTTTCCAGTGTCTCATATGGTTTTCCGTAAAGTAATTCATAGGGGCTGGCTGACATCTCACTCCTCAGCTGTATTCTAATATGCAGTAATGCCAGTGGGAGTGCTCGAGGCCATTTCAAGTTAGCCTCTTGACATCTTTTGCTAATTTGTCTCTTGAAAGTCTAATTCACTCTTTCTACTTTTCCACTGGATTGTGGTCTCCAGGGAGCATGCAAAACCCAGGTCATCCCTAGAGCTTTGCTCATGTCCCACCACAGTTCCTATAAAATGCGGACTCCTATCTGATGTTATTCCTATAGGCACGTGAAATTTTGGATTATTTCTTATAAAAGCCACTTAACTGTTTCCTTAGCTTGATTTGTGTGACTGGGAAGGGCTTCTGGCCATCCATAAAAAAGTATCCACCCCATCCAGAACATACCGATAACCTTTGCATTTGGGTAATTCTGTAAAACCAATCTGCCAGTAGTCACCAGGTTCTACTCCTGTTTTAAATTTACCCATTTGAACCCTTTTTTGTACCACCGGATTATTCTTTAAACATACTTTGCACTTTGCAGCAACTGATTTAGCCATTTCTAACATCCTTACTGTTACTATGTGCCTCTTCAGGAATGTCACCAGGGCTTCTACACCCCAATGGCATTCCTGATGTTTTACCTGTTAGTATTGCCCTCATAATTAATGGGGGCACAACCACCTGACCTTCAGCGGTTGTCCACCATCCCTCTGGATTTTCTCTTAGAAGAAGCACTTAGAAACTGAGCTAATTTCTCATCTTCTTTTGAATATGTTGCTGGTTCTTTAGGGAGAATTACAGTTCTAGTAGGAATTACTGCCATTTGTAACCATCACTGTTTAGCTGCATTATGAGCAGCTGGGTCTGCCAATCTATTTCCTTCTGCTACTTTGTATTTCCGGATGATGTGCTTTACAGATCATGACTGCTATTTGGGCCGGTTCTTGAACCGCCAGTAACAATTGTAAGATTTCCTTTTGATGCTTAATATTTGCCCCCTGGGAGGACAATAGTCCTCGTTCTTTCCATAGAGCTCCATGGACATGGACTACTCTAAAAGCCTATTTTGAATCTGTCCATATATTCACTTTCTTTCCTTTGTTTAGTTCCAGAGCTCATGTCGAGACAATCAATTCTGCCTTCTGTGCTGACATAGCGTTGGGCAGTGCATTTGTCTCTGTCACAGTATTTTCAGTATCCTGCGTAGTGAATTCCATTCTGTACAAAGCTACTGCCATCCCTGACCAGGGTCACTCACATTCAGGGTTTTCAAGAGGGACATCCTTCAGGTCTTCTCGGCTGGAATACATGTGCTCAATAGTCGTTATGCAGTCATGCTCGGGTCCTTCTTCTTCCTGTGAAGCACTCAGAAAAACTGCAGGCTTTACAAGGTTAGTTGTTTTTAGGACCACATCATCTTGTTCCGTAAGGATTACCTGATATTTCATCATTCTGCTGGGGATAACCAATACCCCCCTTTTTGTTCCAGCACTGTAACAGCCATATGTGGAATACAAACCGTGAGGATTCTTCCCAAGGTGAGCTTTCTGGCTTTTTGTATCAGTATTCCTGTTGCCGCTACTGCCTGCTGGCAGGAAGGCCATCCTTCGCTCACCGTATCCAGTTCTTTAGAAAAGTACCCCACAGGTCTCTTCCAGCTTCCCATCCTCTGGGTCAGGGCTCCCAGGGCAAGGTGCTGTCCTTCATGGACAAACAACTGGAAGTCTTTAGTTAAATCAGGCAATCCTAAAGCTGGTGCTGACATTAGACCTTGCTTAAGTGTATGAAAGGCCTCTTCTTGTTGTCGGCCCCACATGAAAGGAACAGACCTCTGGGCCTCATATAACGGTTTGGCTACCAAGCCATATTCATAATTCAGAGATGGCACCACCCAGCCATTCCCAAAAATGCTCTTAATTCCTGCACAGTTCAGGGCTCAGGAATGGCACCGATTGTTTCCTTTCAATCAGTCCCCAACTTCCTCTGTCCCTTTGAAATCTCAAAGCCTAAATATATTACAGTTTGGCTTGATATCTGTGCTTTCTTCTTAGACATCTTATAGCCATTAATTCCCAAAAAGTTTAAGAGTTCAATGGTTAGCTGAATACAGGTCGACTTTTTTTCAGTATCTACCAAAATGTCATCCATGTACTGTAAGAGCAAGTGTTCTGCTCATGTGGTCAGTGTTTTTTTCCTTTGTCCATGGAAAAATAGGACAGAGCACAACCTCACAGCAAGTGCAGACAGCCCTTCTCTGGGGTCTGGCAGGGTCTGCACCAGGAGAGAGGCCGGGCAGGGCTGGCCGGTCTCCCCATACAGGCACTGAGACCAGAAGGAGGATGGAGATGGTTTAGCAGCAACGCTCACCCATAAACCCGGTGAGCAGCCAGTGCTGGAAATGACCAGCGAGATAGGCTGGGGGGTGCTGCAGAGCTCTGGGCACTCACCCCACAGCCCAGCCCCTCGGAAGGTCACAGCAGCTCCTAGGGCACAGAGGGCTCTCAGCCTCCCCATCAGCCCCAGGGCTGGGCCAGCCATGCCATGAGCAGACGCAGGCCAGCATCTCTCTCTCTGCTGCTCTTCTCTCCAAGAGATCCTGATTGCCCAGTGCTGGCAGCCCCTCTGTGCCCGTCCCTCTCCCCGCACAAGACTCCTGCACTGGGGGCTCCCCAGGCAGCTCCTGCTGTGCCAGCCAGAGAAAAGCTGCCCAAACTGGTGCCTCCAGAAATAGGTCTGCTCTTGTCGCGGGATGTCACCTCAGGCACGGCCCTGAGCTGGCGGTGCTGCTCTGCAGGGCAGTGGTGGCTGAAAGCCATGGGGAGATGGTCCCAGGGAGATCCCCATGGATCAGCCATCATTGCCATTGCACTGGGCACCCCACGTGAAGGGGCAGCACAGGCCTATTCCCTAACACATCCCCACATGCCCTCCTGCCCCGAACCCCTGGAGAACCCCAGCACAGCAGCACGCTCAGAGGGGCAATTCCTTCAGCATGTTCCTGACCTCAGCTTTGGAATAAGAGACCAACCTCCAGACATCGGCACTGAGACAAGCCTCTTTTATTGTGGATATGCAACATGGGAGGCCAGCTGTACTGTCTTACCAGACACATGTAGAAAGTGTCCCTGGGTCAGAGATGCTGGTTCATGTCTCTGAGAAAGAGGAGTGGATAGACATTTTGGAACAAACAAGAGTTTCACAAATAAAATGCTTACTGCACAGAAGGTTTAAGATAAGAGTTGCAAATCACTTCTGAAGAGACATGGGCATCTTATCCCTGCTGAGACAATTGACTGAATCAGCTTCTTCAGTGCGTCTTTCATCTCCTGGTTCCTCATGCTGTAGATGAGGGGGTTCACTGCTGGAGGCACCACCGCGTACAGAAATGACACCACCAGGTCCAGGGATGGGGAAGAAATGGAGGGGGGTTTCAGGTAAGCAAAAAATGAAGTGCTGATTAACAGAAAGACCACGGTGAGGTGAGGGAGGCACGTGGAAAAGGCTTTGTGCCGTCCCTGCTCAGAGGGGATCCTCAGCACAGCCCTGAAGATCTGCACATAAGACATCAGAATGAAAACAAAACACCCAAATGCTAAATAGGCACTAACCACAAGGAGCACAACTTCTCTGAGGTGGGAGCTGAGCAGGAGAGCTTGAGGATCTGGGGGATTTCACAGAAGAACTGGTCCACAGCATTGTCTTGGCAGAGTGGTAGGGAAAATGTGTTGGCAGTGTGCAGGAGAGAATAGAGCAACGCAGTGCCCCAGGCAGCTGCTGCCATGTGGACACAAGCTCTGTTGCCCAGGAGGGTCCCATAGTGCAGGGGTTGGCAGATGGCAACGTAGCGGTCATAGGCCATGATGGTGAGAAGGGAAAATTGTGCTGTTATCAAGAAGACAAAGAAAAAGACCTGTGCAGCACATCCCAAGTAGGAGATGTCCCTGGTGTCCCAGAGGGCATTGGCCATGGCTTTGGGGAGAGTGGTGGAGATGGAGCCCAGGTCGAGGAGGGAGAGGTTGAGGAGGAAGAAGTACATGGGGGTGTGGAGGTGGTGGTCACAGGCGATGGCGGTGATGATGAGGCCGTTGCCCAGGAGGGCAGCCAGGTAGATGCCCAGGAAGAGCCAGAAGTGCAGGAGCTGCAGCTCCCGTCTGTCTGTAAATTCCATGAGCAGGAACTCAGTGATGGAGCTGCTGTTGGACATTTGTTCACTGCAGGCAGGGAGATTGAACTAGAAGACATTGACAAGTTAGGACAGACTTCTTTTATTCAATCTTATGCTGTTTACCAAAAAGTCTCCTCAAAATTATTTCTCTTTCTTTGGGGAAATATATTCAATTCCTTTACATGAGCTCAGATTTGTGATGTTTCAGAGGGGTCAATCTTTGAAGGGATAGAAATCCTCATCTTTCACATTTCTCTCAGACTGAACACAGGGGAGACCTGAGGGACAAAAAGGCTCCCTGTGCCCTAGAACAGAGTCAAGAGAATGCTGGAGCAAGTCCTGGCTCTCTGCTCCCTGGAGCTGTTTTCTGCCAGGAGCCATTTCTGTGTCCCCATGTCAGCACCCTGACAGTGCTTCCAGCCCCCACCCCACCCTCTGTGTGCTCAGCTCTGCCCTGCAGACCCCTCCTGGAAGGGCACTGCCCAGGCTCCTTCCCTACTTCCAGATACAAAGGAGAACAGCAGACAAAACCAGAACCCTCAAAGGTGATGCTGGTGTGTCTGTAAGTAGAGGAGTAGGTGAAGGCACTTCATAAAGTCTCTGGCAAATGTGTTGATCCCTCAGTTTAACACTTCAGGAGTCTCAGTGACATATTAAAATTTCACCGCCCCTTTCTATGTTTTCTTAGAAGAAACATGAGATCATAGAGCCTAGAAAGGTTCACATTTTTAAGG
The DNA here is from genome assembly GCF_018691265.1 of Tyto alba. Classification (NCBI taxonomy): domain Eukaryota; kingdom Metazoa; phylum Chordata; class Aves; order Strigiformes; family Tytonidae; genus Tyto; species Tyto alba. Next base: position 11,233,119 of record NW_024881277.1, on the reverse strand, counting down.
TGGCCCCTGCTTTGAACTTCCTCTTGAAATGCCAATGTCCTAGAGGTGATCTGGAGCTGTGAGCATCCCTGATCCACGCAGCAGCCTCTGGAGAGCAGAAGGAGCCTGCCCTGGCGGGGGTCTCTCCTTCCCCCCACAGTTTCTCCCCGCAGCACCGTGGGGAGCTCCGCGGGCAGGCTGAGTGCTGACCCTGGCAGGTGGCAGAGTCCCTGCCCCAGCACACAGCCCCCTGGGGTGCAGGGACCCTGCTGGGAAGGACAGCCCTGGGCACCCCTGCCTGCACACTGTGTCTTCACAGCTATTCAAAATTGCCTAAAAAGAGCCCCCTCCTTGCAGATCCCATAATCTGTGGGCTGTTCCAGCTTCAGGAGATGCCTCCAGGAACTACAGACACATCACCCTGCACCCAGAGACTTACTGTGTCAAGGGCTGCAAAGATTTCTCCTCCTTTGAACTCTCAGTCATCCTCCCAGTCCTGACCACCTTTAAACTCTTAATCTCCCTCGCTCATCTCCCTGAGATACCCCAGGAGTACCCTTCATCCTGCTGCGCTTTGCAGAGGAGCTGCTCCTGGGCAGAGCTGTCTCTCTGCAGCACTGCCCGCTTGCCATCAGCTCCCTCTGTCCCAGCAGCTGGGACCAGCTCAGCAGCAGAGGACCAGTCCAAGGCATTTTAATGATCCCTCAGGTGGGCTTGGTGCCCAGTCCATGACCCTGAGAGAAAGCTGATGAAACCTCTCAAGAAGGCAAAGTCAGATGTAAATGCCCAAGTTTCTTGGAGCATTAATGGGTCCCCCAGAGGGACTTTACTGCCAGAGCAAACCTGGGGGCTGGTTAGAGCAGAAAACTGGAGGCAGAGTCAATGTAAAGGTGGCTCTGATGCTGAATAAGCCTGGATGCATTTTATCAAGCCAAAGGGCAGCCCTGGCCCCAGCCCCTGGTAAAGGAGATGCTGTCCTACACCCACGGCTCAGGGCTCTTCCTGGGGCAGAGTTTTGTGGGGATGTGCAATGCCAAGGGCAGGATTGTGGTTGGACACCTGCCAGGCTCTTGGGTGGAGATAAGGGGGCCAAGAGGCCCCAGTGCTGTAAGGATTAGGTGTCTCCTGGTAGGCCTTGGACACAGCCAACAGCCAGAGCCAACAGGAGGAAGAGCTCAGCTCTGTGGGGCTTTCAACCTTGTCAGCTCCCTTGGCCATCCACCACAGGCTCTCCTATGGTGGCCTACGCCTGCACTTGTTTTCTTGAAGTCTCCGGACATCCACCGTGCTTACCAGCCTTGCTCTCACTTGACCATCTTCCTACCCTTACTGATATCTCTCCATCCTCACAGGCTGATGGTTGGAATGCAAAGCTTTGGCTAATCCAGACTCTTTCTGGGTGGCCTATTGTACTGCACTTGGAGGGACGCTTCATGTAACTCAACGTAACACAAAATCCTCACATCCAGTCTCAACTTCCAAAACTTCACTTTGTGCCATTCTTTCTTTCTTATGTTGTTTCTCAATTTAGGGAAAAACCTCCACCATCTCTGAAACCACACTTCATCCAGTCTCAGGATAGTCTGGGTGGCCATGCTCATCCTAGTGCAGACCTGTATGCAGGTGGCCTTGTTTGTGGCCAGCATGCACCGCTGTCTTGTATGGTGTCCCTCATAGTGCCCAGGCCCTTCTCCTCAGGGTCCCTGCTCAGCTACTCAGGTCCAAGCCTGCCGCGAGAAATGAGATTATTCTTCCTCCTAATGCAGGACTGGACACTTCTCCTTGTAAACTCAAGAGGTTTCTGTTGGCCAGAATCCCAGAGTTTCTCAGGTTTCCCTGGGCTGAAGCTCCACTTGGTCAGCTGTTAGTGACTCTGTGCAGATAGCTCACCTTGATGGTGGTGGTGTCTCTCACATAATAACAGCCCGAGGAGCTGCAGGGCTCTACAGCCCCAGGTAGGAATTACCATCAACACACTCTTCAAAACACCAAATGAGATCACAAAACAAGCAAAGCCAGGGTCAGTGGAGAAAGGGTAAATAAGGGTTGGGCTGTTTGTATGTTAGACCGTGTTAGTGGAAAATATATACCTGTATAGAGATTGAAACAATAAGGATCTCTCCAGAAGCTGGTTTTAGGTCCTCCAGCTGTCTGGGACCTGGATCCAGAATTCCCTCATCCCCCAGTTCCTCCATACACAGACAAGCACACGCACACTCTCTCTAGCACAGAATCACAGAACCGCTGAGCCTGGAATGCAGTCAGCTTCCACCTCCTCTGTCCTTCCTCTTCATGCTTGGTTTCTGTCAGGAGCTCCTTTTTTATCCATGCCATCCTCCTGACACCTTTTCTTGACTTCCTGCATGTCTGTGTGGACGGTTCTGGAGTGTGAAGTGGAGAACATTAACCATCAATTCTCTGCACCCTTTCATCTTCAGGGCTGTATCCCATGGGATTCTTCCAAGCAGGTCCTTCAGCAGGTCAAAGCCTGCTCTCCTGACTCCTGCCCCTTGCTTTCTTCCCTTCTCTCAGCATCCTACACTCTACTTTCTCACCCTTGATTGTTACAGCCCTGAGCAGCTCTTCTAGTTTGCAAGTATCAAGTCCTGCTGCAGGGCCCCTCACCTCACTGGCTCCTCAGTCACCCTTGTCAGGAAGATGTCACCAGTGAGCTCCAAAATCCTCCTGGGTGGCTTGCACCTCTTCAGCAGTGGCAATGGGACAGTTTCAGTCTGCCATGAGGTCCAGGGCCTGCAGGCATGAAGCTCCTTCCAATTGTCTAAGAAGGCCTCATCTACCTGATCAAGAGGTCTGGAGCAGAAATCCACCCATCCTCCCACAGTGCTGCCCATGTTGTTCTGCCCTCTGATCCTGGCCTATCAGCTCTCAGCTAACTCACTGTCAGTCCCCAGGCAGAGCTCCATGCATTCCTGCTGCTCTCTCACACCAAGGACAACCTCCCCTCCAGGTCCAGACCTGTGGCCTTATCAGTACCTGACTGCAAGAGCCCACATTTTCTCCAGGTGCTGCTTTGGGCCACTTTCTCCCTTGAGCAACCAACTCACAGATACTCTGGGCTCACCAGGGTCTAGTCCAGACATAGGGTCTCTAAATACATGGCTCCCAGGACTCTCCTACTTGCTGGTTAATTTGGTTTGATGTGCATTAGTGGTTCCACCCACTGACATACCCACCAATATGACACACACACAGCTTGATCTCTCCAGTTGCTGACCCTGAAGGTGCATGAGCCCCTTTGACTCGTGCTTCCCACTCCAGGGATGGGCCCTTGGATCTCTATCCGTACCAAGAGCAGACATCTCCTCACCCCAGAAAGTTGTGGAGGATGGAAATTCATAAGAAGACAGGACAGACTTTCAGTTGCATGGTGTGCATAAACAATTATGCTGACCAGCCACACATGACCAGCTCCTTTCATCCCCTTTTCCCCCTGTTTTCCGATGCTTCTTTCTCCCCAAACACCTTGGTCCTTCCCTTTCCCTGCCTTTGGTTCTTTCCTAGGCATGCCACAGCAAGCCTGGCACAATCCCCAGTGCTCTCTCTGGCATCCCATAAGGACTCTCAGACCCCCAGAGGCAGAAACCCCCACCCTCGTCGGCAAGGTCACCCTGGGAGGCTCCTCCGATTGACCCACTTGTTAAATGTCACACCCAGATATTTTGTACCTCTCTGTGAACGAGTATTTTTCACTTTGGGTTTTAAATTGTTTCTCTGAAAACAGGGTGATTCCTGTCCTAAGAAATGGAAATTATTTATGTTTGTGGAAGTGTTGGAGATTAGGTCAGATAAATATGTCCATGGAGGTTATATGTGAAACGGAGCACAGTTTGTCTGACCATGACCAAGTCCTGATGACATCGACTCCACGAGGCATTTACTGGCACTGATCACACATGATAAGGACCGTAACATGCATGAAAATACAACAGGCATGGGAAAGGAGACTGGAGAAATGTGGAAGCTGCTCGATGAGCCCCAGGGCAGGGGGTCTCCTGCTGTCCTGGGCAGCAGGGCTAGTGGGGAGGCAGAGGCGGGACAAAGGCAGCCAGGGCTGAGGGTCACTTGCAGCATGAATGCAGGACAGACAGAGAGTGCCTGGCCTCTGTTTCCTCATGCCCTTTGGACCAGCTCAAGTAGTGGGGACACTGGGGAGGCTGCCATCCCTCTCTGGGTTTTTTCCTCAGTTTTTGCTTAGGTCTTTCTGGTGCTGGTTATTTCTCTCTCTTATCAGTCCCAGGCAGCCCTTTTCACTGAGGGCTACTACATCCACCTCTCCCCTCATCCAAAGGGCCCATCATCTCATTGTAAATGGTATTCAGGTTGGTCAGGCACAATTTGCCCTTGTTCAGTTTTTACTGGCAGTTCCAAATCTCATTCTTGTCCTTCAGGTGCTTGGAAATAGCTTCCAGGAGGATTTGCTCCATCACCTTCCCAGGGACAGATGTGAGGTCGAGCAGCCTGTAGCTCCCTCATCTTCCTTTTTGCTCTTCATGAAGATGGGTGGCATGTTTGACTTTTCCCGGGTGTCAGGAACCTCCCTGACTGCCACGGCCTTTACAGGGTGACAGAAGCAGCCACACACTGACCTTGGCCACCACCCTCAGCACCCTTGGCTGAAACTCACCTCATAGAGGACCCAGAGAAGCATGTATGGCCAACCAGCTTGCTGAAAGTCTCTCCACATGTTCCTGGTCACTAGGCCCACTGCCACACTGAGTTTTGAGATTTGGGCCCACATATTTTTTTTTTTTAGCCTTGCTGTGGCTGCCAACACCCTTACTGAAGCCTCTTTTGCTACCTTCTTCATCCCTTGTTAGTTCCAGCTTCAGCTCAGCTCTGCTTTTCCTAGCTCCATCCCTGAACACACAGACAAGGTCTTTGTGCTCCCCCAAGGGGATCCTGAACCCCTTCAGCCCTCTGTGCATCTCTACCCTGTCCCACAGGCAGGCTGGTGGCAAGAGGGTGGCATCTGGGGACAGCACAGCAGTGCTGGGAGCAGGAGCACCAAAAAGGAAAGGGGGGGTGTGAGCCATGCCCTGGGCTGCACACAGGGGCACGGGGGGGCTGGTGCCTCGGTGGTTGGCCAGGCTGTATGGGCTTGGGGTGGATGCCAGCTTGAGAGTAGGAGCACTGGCATTTCCATGGAATTCCAGTGAAAATGTGGCTGCAGCGAAAGCAAGTGGGCAGGTTCAGGCACAGGCAACTGCAGTGGCAAGGGTGCACAAGAAAGTGTGCTGGCCTCCTGCCATGGTTGCTCAACTTCATCCATAAAATTCCACGTGGGTTTTGCATTTCAACAGGGTTGGCCTTGAAGTTGAAACAGTTGTCCAAGGCCCCTTTGTTCTACAGGGCAGTTTCCCAAGGAATCCAGCCCAGGAACTTCCTGAACAAGCCAAAAATTTCTCCCTTGTACTCCAAGGCTCTGATTCTGGGGTTTGTCCTGCGCACCTCTCTTGGGAGTTTAAACCCCACCATCTCCTGGTCACTGCAGCCATGTGACACCGACCCTCAGTGGAAAAGCTCACGTGCCCATGGTTACAAGTTCTTGGTGCTCTGTCTCAAATATTTTCTCCAGAATGACACGACAGGCCACATCAAGCCTCTCATCTTGCTGCACCCATTTCTGGAGGAACAGAGAAGTGACAGGGTTTGACTGTCCCATTTTCAGTGCTGAGGCAGGATTTGGGGAAGTGCGGTGCTTCCCCTTGCATCAGCTCCTTCATCTCACTGAGAGGTGGGGCTACAACATCTGCTGGGCAGCCAGCCCAGGTTCTGGATGCCACCAGTCTTCTCTGGGGACATGCTTCTTTTAGCCACCAGCCGTTGCTGGTCCTGCTCCACCTGCTGCCAACCCAAGGGCAGCTTCATCGCCCTTCTGGCCTTTGGCAACTTCTGCTCCACGTGGCTTCATGCCCTCCGGGCAGCTCTTCTTGCCTGACTGAGAGCCACTCACAGGTGACCAATAGCCTCCATAACAGTGGCTGTAGGGGAGAGGGAAGGTGGGCATGAAGGGTTGCACTGGCCTTTCACCACCAGGAATTGTCTCCTTTGTATCAGCCCTTAGGAAGCCCTGCCAAAGCATCTCCCAAATTCAGTGCTGGCAGGAGGATCTCCTATAGACACCTCTGGTCTGAGCCTCCTCCAGACGCCTGCACCCCTGGGCTGGATGCTCTGCCTGGCACGGGAGGATCAGGCCACTCTCCTTGTACCCACACCATCTCCACCTTGGGAAAGAAACACCTTAAAGATTTGAAGACACGCTTCAGGCCTGCCCATTGCTCCCACCCCCCACTTCTCTGTATATCCAGAATGACCTGAGGGGTGCTTGGGCTCCTCTTTAAGAGGACACAACCGGAGTCTTCACATTTGTCTCAGGACAACAAATGGCACCATCCAGACCCCAAACTCACCTGCTGCAGGTCCTGTACTGCATGGTGGTGACTGGTGTCAGGACCAACTGCCACTCCCAGCTGTACTACTCAAGGCTGTGGTCACAGATTCTTGTGCCCCCCCTCACTGGCAGCATGGGAAACTGAACAATCCTTGACTTAGGATAAGCCCTGCTCAGCAACAACTAAAACATCCCTGTGTTCTCAACATTGTTCTCACCCTAAACCCAAAGCACAGCACTGCTCCAGCTGCTAGGAAGAAAATTAACTCTGTCCCAGCTGAAATCAGGACTTTGCAGATTGCCTTTCTTGGTAAGCCTGGCTCCTTGCAACCCTTTTTGTCAAATAGGGAAGTTCTTCTGGGCCCCACTGCCCTCTGCATCTGACATGCACACCAGCTGGTTGGGTCATTTGGCCTCTGTGACCAGATGCCGTGGATCATGCTCATTATCCAGGCTGTTTGCAAGCATCATATTCCTTCCTCTTGTTCTTTGCAGTCACGTGAACTAGGATCGGAAATGTCAGGCTGTGCTCTGCCTGTTGTGACAAACTACTCAGCCCTCATCACCATCTACCTTCAACCAAAAAGACTTTTCAGCGTACACAATATTCTTGTCGGGGTGGTTTCTGCATCCGTGCCTCCACTGTCTGCTGGCAGGAGCTTGCTGCAAATCTTAGAAAGCAGCAAATGCTACTTCTTGTCGCTCCTATCCCCAAACTTGACCTTGTCATTGACCAATAAGGTGTGGTACTGACCTTCTGAGGCACATAGATTTAGGTCAACCTCACTGCTCATTGTCTTCCTGTGAAGTTCAGCGTGACTGAGGATGAGCTAACTCATCATTACAGTGGTGCTTTCCACCTTCGTCATCACTTCCATTAAATGAGCATTTCTTTTTCTTACCCATACTGCCATACATCCACTCAAGTTATTGTCTTCTCAGAGGAACCATCTGCACACGTGCCTTAAATGCTGATGTGCTGGAGCTTCAGTGCACAGGGACCTTGAGATACTTGGGTCTTTGGCCAGCAGAAACTTCAAGTTGTACAAGGAGAAGGGGCAAAGTGGGACTGGACCAGCAGAGGAGTGAGTCTGAGGAGAAGGCCCTGGGCACTGTGAGTGATGCCATATGTGCCGCTGGTAAAGGCTCACCATGAATAGAGCCAGCTCCTGCATACGGAGCTGCACTGTAGCATGACCATCGAGACACGGGGAGTTACCATCCCCCTCGACTCAGCACTGGTGTGGTCACACCTGTAACATTCTCTGGGGCATTCCATTCTGAGGAGCAGGAAGGAACGGGAGAGTGCCTAGAGGATGTCTGCAAAGGTGGGTTTAGAGGGCATGAAGCACATGATGTGTGTGGAGTGGCTGAGGGACCTGGACTTCCTTGTCCTGATGGTGTGGAAGGTCATGCGGGAGTAAAAGAGTAGCTTGAAATTAGGAGTTTTGGGTATTTTCAGAGATTTTGGACCTTTTCTTTGTAGTGGGAAACCACCTGAGAAAGGAAAAGCATCACAAAGTGCAGTTTGGGAGGTTGAGACTGGACAGGAGGAGAAAGAAATGTCCCTTGAAGGGTAGTGCTGTGATGCCAGAGGTCACCCAGAGCCCATATCAGTGCAGTGCTTTGTGTTCCAAGGGACAGGCAGGGAGGAAGGAGAGATCTCAGGAAAGGCAGGGAGATGCCATAGGTTGGGTGTCCACAGCCTGGGGGTCTCTGTCCCCTTGGTTATGGCAGTTGTCTCTGCTACCAAGGCCTGGAAGGAGACATGATAATCGCATGGAACTGGAGCCTCGTGGCTTCCTTGCAGCCCCCCAGGGAGGCTGGGAGCTGTGGTACCACTGTCCTCCACTCAGCATTGCCCACCCCACAGTGCCCCAGGAAGAGCCCTGAGCCAGTGTGAGGGATGGGATTCCCCTTCTTGGGGCTGACCACTTGCCATGATAAAATATATCAAGTTTTACTCAGCATCAGCTCCCCTTGCACAGTGCCTTTGCCTACCTGTACTCACAGCCTCCAATTTTCTTCTCTAACTAATCCATGGGGACACCTGGTCTGTAATGGGCCTCAGAGGGGCCAATTAACACTCCAAGACACTTTGGCTTTTGCTTCTGACTGTAACCCCTTCAGAGTTTGGTTCAGCTCCTCTCAGTATCTGAGGTTCAAACACCAAATACACCACAGGCTTCATCAAAGTGCAGAAAAACCAAAGGAGCCACATCTCTTCCATCATTTATTTCAGGACTTCCAGGCTTGTACAGCTAATTGGAGAGGCTTCAGGAGTCAACTTAAGTGGAAGATTTTAATGACAACTTCATAAAAAAACACTTTTTTTTTTTTTTTTTTATTCTGAAGGGGTTTTTCATCCTTTTTTAATTTTACAGAAGTGATAGAAGCTTTCTCCAATTCAGAGGGTCTTCTAAGGAGGACAGGAAATGTAGCAACAGCGGTCTCCTCAAGGTCCCCCACTGTATGGGCAACTTTCCTCCCCACCTCCCCAGACCCACCATTTCCCTCAGGGGCTGCCTGGGACTTGCATTCTTCTACATCAGACTTCCTCACTGATGTTCACAGCTGAATGTTACAGCTCCTTTGCACCAATTCCCACCTGATTTACCCTGAGACTTGACTGTAAATAGTCACAGGAATCTTATTAATTTTGAAGAGATGGAAGTAAAACATGATACGAATTATTAAAAAAAAAACCAATCAACATTGAAGTCCTCAACTGTATGCCAAGTCCAAGCCTCCACTAAGGTCTACCTTCCTCAAGCGATGACCATAAAATAAATATGCTGGACAAATAGATAGGAAATTATAAATATATGCACAATTAGCGAGTTGACTAAAGAGAGAGTTTGGCAGTTTAAATCCACTTTTCCACCTTCTTGGTCAAATTTCAAGCCCAAAGCCTTGTCACCAGCTCGTGCCTCTAGTGATCTCCCTGCCCATCTTCCTGTGCCTCCTTAGCCCATGCCCACCTCTAGCAAATGAATTTGGGGTGTTGTGGGCAACATTTTACAGTCAACTGAAAAATCATTTGTCAATGTTCAAAGCATTTCTGGGGTATAACTGAGAAAGAAATGAACTTGTGTTACATCATGTAGTTGTTAACATCATTATATTTAGCAAAATCCATCCTTGAAGACAGTCTGTTCTAAAATCCCCCTGCAACTGGACAGAAATTAAGATGCAAGAATAAATTAATTATAGTTTCTGCACTCTAACAAGCTCCCAGGGGAAAGTTACTGAGCTGTGGGAGGAATAAAGAGTCTTTGGGGTTTAGTGGGGCATGCTGAGGGGTTTGGGTGAGGAAGCTCCCTCAGGAGATTGACGTGGGCCTCTCTGGGGGCTGATTAGAGCAGAAGAACAGAGGCAAGTGACTTCAGGGTGACAAGAAAGGAGACAGAGACATCCTGTGTCATGTAGCCCCTTGGATGTGCCCTGCCAAGGGGCTCAGTGCTAATTCCCAGCCCATTTGAGTGGTGATGCCTTTGGTCATCAGCAGCTGAGGTTTTCCCCCGGTCACTCTGAGGACAAATACACGCCGAGTGCCACATCCTTGCCCCTCAGGCCTGGCTCTGTCCTGCTCACCCTAAACCTTTGCCTATACCCTAACACCTAACCCTGAAAGGTGAGCTCTCATCCTTATCCCTGCCCTGATCACTGAAGCTGAAACCCTCACCAGATGCCTGAAATCTAAGCCCTACCTACCTCCCTAATCCTTTCCCTCAACACCCCTCATCTTCAACCTCTCTCCTAAGACTAGCTCATGTTTTCTGGCAGATAGAAGGAGAGCACGGATTGTGAGGTTCTGGAGGGAAAGGTCAGGGAGATGAGAGGTTGGGGGCAGCCAGGTGGAAGAGGAAGGCAAAGGGGAAATGGCTGGTGTGTAGGTTGTCAAAGCTGGGTCCCCTCGGAGAGTCGGCCGTGTAACGACAATCACACCGATGCGGCTACATGTCATCCCCCTTTATTGCCCAAATTGCTTGGTTATATCCTTTGCACAGCAAGCACCCGCTGTTCACGTGACCTGTACCCCTTGATTATTGGTCACAAGCAACTTATCATACGCCCAAAGGGAAACTGTGATAGGCAAGCATCTTGCGGTTTGCTGCATACTTGTGCTTAGCTTAGCCAGATACATAGCTGGGAAAATTCCTAATTTATCTTTACTCAACAGATACAGTTCCTCACAACACAGCCCTTCAAGGTCATTCTCATAACACAGCTGTTGTTAGCAGTCTGATCTCAGGCCTGGATTGTCCAAACCCCGCAACAAAATATCGTGGCCATTCTCCGTCAGAAATGCTCCTACATAGGGTCTCTAAATACCTGGCTCCCAGGACTCTCCTCCTTGCCAGTTAATGCACCAACATGACACATGCACACAGCTTGATCTCTCCAGTTGCTGTCCCTGAAGGTGCATGAGCCCCTTTGACTCATGCTTCCCACTCCAGGGATGGGCCCTTGGACCTCTATCCGTACCAAGAGCAGACATCTCCTCACCCCAGAAAGTTGTGGAGGATGGAATTTCATAAGAAGACAGGACAGACTGGAGTCAACAGTTCCATGGTACGCCTAAACCAGTACACTGACCAGCCACGTGACCAGCTCCTTTAATCTCCATTTCCACCTGTTTTCTGATGCTTCTTTCTCCCCAAATCACCTTGGTCCTTCCCTTTCCCTGCCTTTGGTTCTTTCCTAGGCATGCCACAGCAAGCCTGGCACAATCCCCAGTGCTCTCTCTGGCATCCCATAAGGACTCTCAGACCCCCAGAGGCAGAAACCCCCACCCTCGGTCGGCAAGGTCACCCTGGGAGGCTCTTCCGATTGACCCACTTGTTAAATGTCACACCCAGATATTTTGTACCTCTCTGTGAATGAGTGTGTTTCACTTTGGGTTTTAAATATTTCTCTGAAAACAGGGTGATTCCGGTCCTAAGAAATGTCAATTATTTATGTTTGTGGAAGTGTTAGGGATTAGTCAGATACAAATGTCCATGTGGGATATGTGTGAAACAGAGCACAGTTTGTCTGACCGTGTGTCGTAGTTTGAGCCTGGTCAGCAGCGAAACGCCACACAGCCACTCGCTCCCTCTTCTCTTCCAACAATGAGAAGGGACAGATGAGCCAGGCTTGGGGATCAAGATAGGACTGGGATGGGAAAAATCATCACCCTTTATGGTCACAAGCGAAAGACAGACTCATTAGGGGAAGAAGAAAAAAGAGCATACATTTATAACAGACACTAAAAACATGTAACAGAATAGGAGGGTGAGAAGCATTGCCACATCCTGAGAACACCTTCCCCCCACCCCTCCCTTCTTCCTGGGCTCAGTTCTGCTCCCAATATCTCTACCTCCTCCCCCATGCGGTGCAGGGTCAGGGAATGGGGGGGGGTGCAGTCAGTGCCGCTGCTTCTGCCATCTGCGGTGGGGTGAGTTTCTGGAACTTGTTCCCCTGCTCCAGTGTGGTCCCCCTCTCACAGGAGACAGTCCTCCAGAATACTACAGGTACCTAGGCACCTGTATTGGGTTTATGTGGCACAGTTTTTAGGTAGCAGCAGGGATGGGGACATAGAGGGTTGACTTCCGTGACATGATGTCAAAACCTGCTGCATCATGTCAGATGTCGGGTGCATGAGTTGAACTGGATCCTGTTTGAGCCCAAGGGCTTCCAGCTCTGGATGAGATGCCCACATTACCTCAGATGAATTCCTGCCCTGCATAGGGGAAACAAATCCTTTCCTTGTCCTGCTTTGTGTGTCATTTTTTTGTTTTCGGACAGGTAAAGTACATTTTCCAGATATGGACACTGACAGCTTTTGCAGGCAACCACACTCTGCTAGGCTAAACCATGCTGTAACCAGTCTCTTTCTGGTGTTGGGACAGGTACATTGGTGATTACTTCAGTTGACTTCAGAGAATATTCCCCAGGGGTGGCCCTGCTGCCTTTTGGGAGCTGTCAGCCCTCGAGCACCAGGGATCTCTCAAGGGACAGCAGTGGTGTAGAGAAAGTGGTGCCTTGGGCTGGGCCGGGCTCTGGGGGCAGGAGGAGCTGATGGCAAGCGGGAAGCACTGGAGAGAGACAGCTCTGCCCAGGAGCAGCATCTCTGCGGAGCACGGCAGGGCTGAGGGCACTGCCCACGGGTGACAAGGGGAGAGGAGAGAAGTGAGAGAGATGTAAGACAGTGTGGAGTGGGAGGATGCTGAGAGTTCACTGGGGGACAAATCATCACAGCTCCTAACACGGTAAGTCTCTGGCTGCAGGTGGATACTGGTAGAGTCTCTGGGAGGGTCCTTCTAGAGCTGGCACATGCCAGGGCTGATGCTCTCTGGAGCAGTGATTATCTGCCGAACGGTCGGGGGGACGGGGCATGTCATCTCCCTTTTTCTGGGCATGGCTGCAGGAGCGTGAAGCTGGGTGTGCAGCCAGGGGCACCCCGGGCTGTCCTTCATCACAATCACCCCTGGTAAGACAGGGTCATTGTGCTGTTGAGGGGGTGAGGCGTGGGTCAGGGCTGCCCACAGCTCCTGCTGACAGCCTGGACAGCTCTGGGGGGGAAACTTGCAAGAGAGAAAAAAGGGAGTCTTCACCTGCAAGGGAAGGAGCCTGTGCTTTCAGTTTGCTACTCTGGGTTGGCTGGGTGAGCAGTGAGAGATGGGAATGACTCTTACTGGTTTGGAGAAGGTACTGACAATGCAGATCTGTTTCACTGAGAGGTGAATGAGTCTGGGAGCATCAGAGCAATCCCCCATGGCTTAGAGATCACCAGCATCACCAGCAGCAGGCCTGTCAGGTTTTCTCTGCCATATATACCTGAAATTTGAAGAGCAGAGAAGGTCCTGGGCAGTGCCCTGCCCAGGAGGTGTCTTCAGGGCAGAGATGAGCACGCAGCAGCTGGGATGGGGTCTGTGAATGCAGAAGATGGGAACCGAGAAACCAGGCAGCCAGCAGGCACAGCTCCAGGCAGCAGAGACGTGGGCAGGGAGTGAGATTTTTAACAGAAATCCTTTTTCAGGGGATATACTGGCACCTTTGGCCATGCCCTGCAGCGCAGATCCCTTCCTCTGATGTTGGAAAATGGGTGAAGAATAAAAGAGTTGTTTAGGGTCGCATAAGACCTTAAGCAATCAGCCAAACACCTGCAACACATTGCCTGTTGCACAGAGGTCCTTCAGCTAGGCAACTGTGATAAACACCTCGTGGGGAATGCTTAAATGGAGAGGCTTTGTGTGTAAATTGGCAGACTCCTAATGAGAAGCCCTTGTCCTTGGAGATTAAGATGCTCTGAAAAAGAATGAACTAGCTGAAGCTAGGTTGGAGATAACAAAGGGCAGACATAAACCAAAGAAAGGCCAATTACAAATTGTAGAAAAAGTCCAAGAAAGGCTCATCTCCAAACACCACCAGAGACTGCTAGAGTCCACCAATGACCCCCATGGAAGCCCCTCGGGGACACAAACTGCATTCCTAATAGCTATGTATATAAGATCATGAGTTTTAAGAAATTTGATGAATACGTATGTAACAGAGGGATATAAGCTTTGGCTACTGTAATGTACGGTGGACATGTCAGGTGGAATGATTCCCTCATGTCCCCAACCACATAAATAATGCCTGCTCGTTAATGCTAAACCCAGCATGAAGGAGTTTTCATTCCCGATTTCTGTGATACTGACATCTCTCCCCTTCTCTCTCCCACCCAGCAGAGCCTCTGACCTCACAGCCATGGAGTCCAGCCCACCAGCAGCCTTCTCACCCCCCTGAGCGCCAAGAAGAGGTGAAGGGCATCTCTCCTGCCCCGTGCCTGTGCAGCACAGGGGCTGAGGGTGACTGCCCTGCGGTGTCACTGGCTGGGAGGTGGCGGGCAGAGCTGGGACAGGGGAAGGCTGTCCCGAGTGCCTGGCTGTCTCTCTGCTGGCCTCTCCCAGCTGGGCCATTCCGGCGCGTCTGCTTGTCTCTCCTCGCGCCTGTGCCGCTGTTGCTGCGGCTGTCAGGCACTCTGGGGGTGGGATGTTCAGCTGAAGGGTCAGCACAGAGCTTGTGTGTCCTCCCACACAGATGCGTCCATGGGAACCCGGTGTCCCAGCTCTCCTTGAAGCTGTGGGGCTCTGGGCCGTGCAGCCCGTGTGGGTGGGGACTGAGCTGACTTCAGGAGATGCCACCATGAGGACACTTGGTGACTCCTTGGGGTGTCCTCCCAAGCTGGTTGCTGCCCTGCAGATGGCATATCTCTCCCCCAGCATTTCTGTGTAAAACCCATTGGAGAAGTCCTGAGATGCTACAAGCAGGATTATGTTGATTTGTTGGAAAAATGAACTCTGTGTCCTTGTCAAGGAGTGGGGTGCTGAGACTTTGTGAAGGTGACCAGTGGCAGGGTGAAATACTTAGTGATCTGCCGTGGATCCCTCTGCTCTCAGCGGGGTCTGATTGCTTCTCCGGGTACCTCAGGAGTGCAATCCCCCTCCATTTCAAGGGGCAGAGACAGGTCAGCCAGCAACAAGTCAAATGGACAGACCAGCTTGCCTGCCCCTGTGCTAAGCCACAGCAAATATTTTTGCCTCCCACGAGTTGTGGCTGCTCAGCCTGAGCACAGCAGAGATGCTCAGCATTTCTGCCTTCAGAGAAGACTCCCTAAAGGAGATGGGGCTGAGGTGGGCGTGGTGGGGTATTAGGGAAGAGCTTTCTGAAAGAAAAAACACCAACAAAAGC
Organism: Tyto alba; assembly: GCF_018691265.1. Taxonomy (NCBI): domain Eukaryota; kingdom Metazoa; phylum Chordata; class Aves; order Strigiformes; family Tytonidae; genus Tyto; species Tyto alba. The sequence goes on along the minus strand of NW_024881277.1, from coordinate 11,218,010 downwards.
CTGAAACTCCTTGATGCAGTCAAGTTTGCTTGGGATTGGGGGTGGAGATGTTGTCAAGCCCTTTGATGATGAGAGGGAATTCACCTGAGAAAATCTATCAGACCTGGTCCCTACGTGCCCCCTGCTCCCAGGCAGAGACTGGCCTAGAGCATGTCCAACACATCTGGGAGCCCAGGGGCCCTGTTCTTCACAGCACCCACAGCCTGCACAAACCAGAGCAACAGCCAGGGAGCTGCACAAAGGTCCTGCCAAGCAGGAAAAAGGGAGGGGACCTGAGGTGGGGTCATGAATGTGTGAGAGATGTCTTTGGTTTTACCCAGAGAAATCTGTCCTCACTTGTCATTTCCCTCTAGTACAGGACCCCAGGTTCATAGGGAGACCATGTCCAACAGCAGCTCCATCACTGAGTTCCTGCTCCTGGCATTTGCAGACAGACGGGAGCTGCAGCTCCTGCACTTCTGGCTTTTCCTGGGCATCTACCTGGCTGCCCTCCTGGGCAACGGCCTCATCATCACCGCCATCGCCTGCGACCACCACCTCCACACCCCCATGTACTTCTTCCTCCTCATCCTCTCCCTCCTCGACCTGGGATACATCTCCACCACTCTCCCCAAAGCCATGGCCAATTTGCTCCAGGACACAAGGGTCATCTCCTTCTTGGCATGTGCTGCCCAGGTCTTTCTCTTTGTATTTTTCCTTGGAGCAGAATATTCCCTTCTCACCATCATGGCCTATGACCGCTATGTTGCCATCTGCCAACCCCTGCACTACGGGACCCTCCTTGGCAGCAGAGCTTGTGTCTACATGGCAGCAGCTGCCTGGGGCAGTGGATTCCTCAATGCTCTGCTGCACACTGCCGACACTTTTTCTCTACCACTCTGCCACGACAATGTGGTGGACCAGTTCTTCTGTGAAGTTCCCCAGATCCTCAAGCTCTCCTGCTCTGAATCAGGCTATCTCAGGGAATTTGGACTCCTTGTGTTTACTGCATTTTTATTCTTTGCTTGTTTTGTTTTCATTGTGCTGTCCTATGTGCAGATCTTCAGGGTCGTGCTGAGGATCCCCTCTGAGCAGGGACGGCACAAAGCCTTCTCCACGTGCCTCCCTCACCTGGCCGTGGTCTCCCTGTTCATCAGCACTTCATTTTTTGCCTACCTGAAGCCCTTCTCTTTCTCTTCCCCATCCCTGGATCTGGCGATGGCTGTTCTGTACTCAGTGGTACCTCCAACATTGAACCCCTTCATCTACAGTATGAGGAACAGGGACCTCAAGGATGCGGTGAAGGAATTGATCCAATGCACCTTGTTCCACCAGCAGTAACCTGCCTCACCTTCTCTGCAGAGTACCCAGAGCTTGGCATAGGCCAAGCCTCTGGTTCATTTTTTTCCTGTGATAATTGTCGTAAGAGGTAACTGCTTGGCTTCATTCCACTTCTCTAGAGGCTTCATCTGTTGTGTCTGAACCTTTCACAAATGCCTTGAACACTCTACCAGGTCCGGCCTCCCTGAGAGCATCTCAGCAATAAAAAGGGTCTCCTGCGTGCCGTGCCTGAAGGCTGGGCTATCCTAACAAAGCTGCTGCCAAGAATAAGCCCAAGGAATTAGAATTTTAAAAATGTTTTTTCTCATTCTTTTCTCCCTGCACTCTGGGTGATAAGCTTGTGGCAACTTTTGTTGTAACAACAAAAATTCCTCACGGGTTGAGATAAGAAGACTTTAATAATTGAAACAAGATGTAGTAATAATAATAATATTAGTAATAATAATAGAAATAATTGCAATAACTGTAATGAAAAGGAAGATAACAAAAAGAGAGAGGAATAAAACCAAAGAAGACAAGGGGTGCCCAGTGCAATTGCTCTGTACCCACTGATCCATGCCCAGCTGGTCCCCCCAAGCAGTGATCCACATCTCACGGCCAGCCAAACATCTTCCTCCCTCTTGTTTATATACAGGGCCTGATGTCATGTGGTATCAAATAGCACTTTAGCTAGTTCAGGTCAGCTGTCCTGGTCATGCACTCTCTCAGATTGTTGTGCCCCCCTTCACTGGCAGCATGGGAAACTGAACAATCCTTGACTTAGGATAAGCCCTGCTCAACAACAACTAAAACATCCCTGTGTTCTCAACATTGTTCTCATCCTAAACCCAAAGCACAGCACTACACCAGATGCTAGGAAGAAAATTAACTCTGTCCCAGCTGAAATCATGACTTTGCAGATTGCCTTTCTTGGTAAGCCTGGCTCCTTGCAACCCTTTTTGTCAAATAGGGAAGTTCTTCTGGGCCCCACTGCCCTCTGCATCTGACATGCACACCAGCTGGTTGGGTCATTTGGCCTCTGTGACCAGATGCCGTGGATCATGCTCATTATCCAGGCTGTTTGCAAGCATCATATTCCTTCCTCTTGTTCTTTGCAGTCACTTGAACTAGGATCGGAAATGTCAGGCTGTGCTCTGCCTGTTGTGACAAACTGTTCAGCCATCGTCATGGTCTGCCTTCAACCAAAAAGACTTTTCAGTGTGCACAACATTCTTGTCGGGGTGGCTTCTGCATCTGTACCTTTGCTGCCTGCTGGCAGGACTTTGCTGCAAATCTTAGAAAGCAGCAAATGCTGATTTTTGTCACTCCTATCCCTGAACTTGACCTTATTGTTGCCCAATAAGGTGTTGGAACTGACCATCTGAGGCGCATAGATTTAGGTCAACCTCACTGCTCATTGTTTTCCTGTGAAGTTCAGTGTGACTGGGGATGAGCTCGTTCATCGTTACAGTGGTGCTTTCCACCTTCGTCATCACTTCCATTAAATGAGCATTTCTTTTTCTTACTCATACTGCCATACACCCAGTCAAGTTGTTGTCCTCTCAGAGGAAGCATCTGCACACATGCCTTAAATGCTGATGTGCTGGAACTTCAGTGCACAGGGACCTTGAGATACTTGGGTCTTTGGCCAGCAGGAACTTCAAGTTGTACAAGGAGAAGGGGCAAAGTGGGACTGGACCAGCAGAGGAGTGAGTCTGAGGAGAAGGCCCTGGGCACTGTGAGTGATGCCATATGTACCGCTGGTAAAGGCTCACCATGAATAGAGCCAGCTCCTGCATACGGAGCTGCACTGTAGCATGACCATAGAGACACGGGGAGTTATCATCCCCCTCGACTCAGCACTGGTGTGGCCACACCTGTAACATTCTCTGGGGCTTTCCATTGTGAGGAGAAGGAAGGAACGGGAGAGTGCCCAGAGGATGTCTGCAAAGGTGGGTTTAGAGGGCATTAAGCACATGAAGTGTGTGGAGTGCCTGAGGGACCTGGACTTCCTTGTCCTGATGGTGTGGAAGGTCGTGCGGGAGTAAAAGAGTAGCTTGAAATTAGGAGTTTTGGGTGTTTTCAGAGATTTTGGACCTTTTCTTTGTAGTGGGAAACCACCTGAGAAAGGAAAAGAATCACAAAGTACAGCTTGGGAGGTTGAGACGGGACAGGAGGAGAAAAAAATGTCCCTTGAAGGGTAGTGCAGTGGTACCAGAGGTCACCCAGAGCCCAGATCAGTGCAGTGCTTTGTGTTCCAAGGAACAGGCAGGGAGGAAGGAGAGATCTCAGGAAAGGCAGGGAGATGCCATAGGTTGGGTGTCCACAGCCTGGGGGTCTCTGTCCCCTTGGCTATGGCAGTTGTCTCTGCTACCAAGGCCTGAAAGGAGACATGATAATCACATGGAACTGGGGCCTCGTGGCTTCCTTGCAGCCCCCCAGGGAGGCTGGGAGCTGTGGTACCACTGTCCTCCACTCAGCATTGCCCACCCCACCCCACAGTGCCCCAGGAAGAGCCCTGAGCCAGTGTGAGGGACAGGATCCCCCTTCTTGGGGCTGACCACTTGCCATGATAAAATATATCAAGTTTTACTCAGCATCAGCTCCCCTTGCACAGTGCCTTTGCCTACCTGTACTCACAGCCTCCAATTTTCTTCTCTAACTAATCCATGGGGACACCTGGTCTGTAATGGGCCTCAGAGGGGCCAATTAACACTCCAAGACACTTTGGCTTTTGCTTCTGACTGTAACCCCTTCAGAGGTTGGTTCAGCTCCTCTCAGTATCTGAGGTTCAAGCACCAAATACACCATAAGGCTCATTAAATACGAGAAAACATGAGGGAGACTCATTTCTTCCATAATATATTTCAGGACTTTCAGGCTTGTACAGGTAATTGGAGAGGCTTCAGGAGTCAACTTAAGTGGAAGATTTTAATGACAACTTCATAAAAAAACACTTTTTTTTTTTTTTTTATTCTGAAGGGGTTTTTCATCCTTTTTTAATTTTACAGAAGTGATAGAAGCTTTCTCCAATTCAGAGGGTCTTCTAAGGAGGACAGGAAATGTAGCAACAGCGGTCTCCTCAAGGTCCCCCACTGTATGGGCAACTTTCCTCCCCACCTCCCCAGCCCCACCATTTCCCTCAGGGGCTGCCTGGGACTTGCATTCTTCTACATCAGACTTCCTCACTGATGTTCACAGCTGAATGTTACAGCTCCTTTGCACCAATTCCCACCTGATTAACCCTGAGACTTGACTGTAAATAGTCACAGGACTCATTAATTTTGAAGAAACGGAAGTAAAACATGATGCAAATTATTAAAAAAAAAAAAAAATCAACATTGAAGTCCACAACTGTATGCCAAGTCCAAGCCTCCACTAAGGTCTACCTTCCTCAAGCGATGACCATAAAATAAATATGCTGGACAAATAGATAGGAAATTATAAATATATGCACAATTAGCGAGTTGACTAAAGAGAGAGTTTGGCAGTTTAAATCCACTTTTCCACCTTCTTGGCCAAATTTCAAGCCCAAAGCCTTGTCACCAGCTCGTGCCTCTAGTGATCTCCCTGCCCATCTTCCTGTGCCTCCTTAGCCCATGCCCACCTCTAGCAAATGAATTTGGGGTGTTGTGGGCAACATTTTACAGTCAACTGAAAAATCATTTGTCAATGTTCAAAGCATTTCTGAGGTATAACTGAGAAAGAAATGAACTTGTGTTACATCATGTGGTTGTTAACATCATTATATTTAACAAAACCCATCCTCGAAGACAGGCTGTTCTAAAAGCTCCCCTGCAACTGGACAGAAATTAAGATGCAAGAATAAACTAATTATAGTTTCTGCACTCTAACAAGCTCCCAGGGGAAAGTTACTGAGCTGTGGGAGGAATAAAGAGTCTTTGGGGTTTAGTGGGGCATGCTGAGGGGTTTGGGTGAGGAAGCTCCCTCAGGAGATTGACGTGGGCCTCTCTGGGGGCTGATTAGAGCAGAAGAACAGAGGCAAGTGACTTCAGGGTGACAAGAAAGGAGACAGAGACATCCTGTGTCATGTAGCCCCTTGGATGTGCCCTGCCAAGGGGCTCAGTGCTAATTCCCAGCCCATTTGAGTGGTGATGCCTTTGGTCATCAGCAGCTGAGGTTTTCCCCCGGTCACTCTGAGGACAAATACACGCCGAGTGCCACATCCTTGCCCCTCAGGCCTGGCTCTGTCCTGCTCACCCTAAACCTTTGCCTATACCCTAACACCTAACCCTGAAAGGTGAGCTCTCATCCTTATCCCTGCCCTGATCACTGAAGCTGAAACCCTCACCAGATGCCTGAAATCTAAGCCCTACCTACCTCCCTAATCCTTTCCCTCAACACCCCTCATCTTCAACCAAGTCCTTCCCTGGGCTGGCCTAACCCTGGGCAACAGCCCTGGGTGGGGTGCAGCTCAGCAGAAAAGGCCCTGGGGTTCATGGTGGACAACAAGCTTCACATGAGTCAGCGGAGACGGCTGGCAACCCAGAAGGCCAACAGCATCCTGGCTGTCTGAAGAGGAGCATGGCCAGGAGATGAGGGAGAGGGATTCTCTCCTTCCATTCAGTGCTTGCTGGACCACATGCCCAGTACTGCACTGAGTTTGGGGCCCCCTGCCCCCAGTACAGGAAGGACACTGATCAACTGGAGCAAGCTCAGTGAAGAGGCACCAATACTGTCAAGCATGTGTAGACGTGCAGGGGGCTGGAGAGCTTCCCACCTGAGGAAAGGCTGAGGGAACACTCTCCAGTATGGAGACGAGAAGGCTTTGGGAAACCTCGTAGGAGCATTTCAGTACCTGTCAGGCAGTTAAGAAAATAGATCCAGGCTCTTCATTGTGGTGGATGGTGGGAAAAGGAGAGGCAAGGGACAAAAGTGGAAAGAACGTTCAGGCAGGAGATGAGGACCATGAGGTCATAACCATGAGGTCACTTACACACTGGAAGAGGTTATCTTGAGAGGCTCTGAAACCCAGACCCTTGGAGGTTTCCAAGCCTCCTTTCCCCCTACATATGGTCTCCCAACATTGAAAAAACGCTCTGGCTCAGGCAAGAATGAAGCAAAAGCCTATGGCACCAGCACAAGCTCTTCCTCCCCTGGGCTTTCTCTTCCCTGTGAGAGGGGTCTGCCACTAACCCCACACTTCTTTCACCCTCAGCTTTTGCAGCTGAATGTGCCTGGCCTTCTCACTTGACTTTGCAACCATTACCTTTGTTTTCAAGGCCCAACACATATCTTGTCACGCCCACTGTAAGCTGGCACCCACCCCGCACCTGGAGCTCACCTGGCCACAGGGGCAGGGAGAGGCCAGGCCCGCTCTGCTTGCACTGGGCACAGCCTTTTCCTGGGAACGTCCCCAAGGAGCTCTCCTCACGTGTGTCAGGCTGTGGCCTGGCCCAGGTGGCACAGGGACAAGGGCTGCTGGAGCAGGGCTGAAATAGCTCAGCTGGGAGAGCATTAGACTGAAGATCTAAAGGTTCCTGGTTCAACCCCAGGTTTCAGCAATGTTTTTCTCCCTTAGGGTCTTGCAGAGCCCGTCTGCCTTTGTCCATCCTGCCCTGGCCCTCCTTGCTCCTTCCCCTCTTGCCAGAGCACTGCCCGTGCGCTGTAGCTGCACATCTACAGGTTAGAAGGATCCTTCCTCTTGCGCCACAAGCCCCCAGCCTTCCCCTGGGCAGGACTCTCCACTCAGTGTGTCTTTGGGGTGTTCTCCAGCTGGGTCTCCTTCCCTGCTCCACAGGGATCGGGATCTCTCCACTCAGGGGTCTCTGCAAAGACTCTGTCTCTCTCCTCATGGTCATTCTCACTGGTGCACAGACTGCTCCCCTCCTCACACACATCCTTCACCTCAACCTCAGTTCCCAGACCAGGGCACACTGCCCACAGGGAGGCCACCATCTCCCCAGTCCCAGGGAGAGGCACTCCTTGCAGCTGAGCAGCACAATTGTCCCATGTTTACCACCATGAAGACACCACCCCTGTGTGTGGTCAGGCTCTCAGCCTTGGAATTAACAGCTGCCCGTGCTCAGCCACCCTGCCACAGAGACCCCAGCCAGGGCTGTCCCAGGGCACTGCTTTGCTGTCAGGACAGGCCTCAGCGCTGGAGGAGTGGGGAGGTCCCTGAGCCCACCCCACACCCGCAGCCCCAGGGAGATGGAAGCCTGCTGTCCACCTCACCTCCTGGGATGCTGGTGGGAGGAGTGGTGCAGGGCAAGCCCCAGTGACTGGAGGAGGGGTTATAGGATTTCTGCCCCTGTGTGCCCCCACCACACACCCTGGGGTGCCATCAGAGCCTGGGGGAACCTCACCCCAGAGAGGGAATTTCCCTCACCCTGTTGCACTGCTCCTGCTGTGGAGTTGGGGACAGACGTGGCAGAGAGGGGTGTTGTCCTGGGGGGCAGAGGAGGCTTAGGGGTATTCTCTTCTCCATCGACCTAGCTCAAAATGGGCCAGAGCATGGGAGAAGTGCCTGCAGCAAGAGCCTCCTCCTGCCCCATTTCCCTGCAGAGTCGGTAAAGGGGCAGCACTCTGCAGTGCAGCCCTAGGGCTGGATCAGGCCCCAGTGGAGAGCCAGTCCTGACTTCCCCTATCTCAGGAGGCTTCAGGTTCTGTTTTCTGCAGAGGGTCCCAGGGTACCTGGGGAACAACGGCACTGTGATTGGCACAGACACATCATGGGAGGAGAGTGTCTCTCCTGCTGGCAGGTTTCAAGGGACTGTAGCTCAGTGGCTGAGCAGCTCCTTTGCATGGGGGAGTTCCTGGGTTCCATCCCCAGCACCTCCAGGGGTGCTGTTGCCCTGACTCCCCAGCCAGAGGCAGGTGTGGGCTGGAGTTCAGGCTCTGGTCATCTCCAGGCCCTGTGGGTCTGTCCTGCCCAGCCAGGGCTTGGCTTTGAGGGCAGGAGGGCGGTGGCATGGCTGGGTGTGCTGCCTCGGCTGAGCACCGTCCTGGAGGAGAAGCGGGCAGCTGTGCTGGACCTGAGCTCATGTCACTGCCCGGCACCACAGAGCCACCCCACCCGCCGCCCAGGGACAGCGCTGGGCAGCAGAGTGTGCTTCCCTGTGGGGAGCCCTCAGGGAGGGCACAGAAGTCGGCAGCACGCTCGGAATCCTTTCTGGCTGCACTGAGGGATGTGCTGTGAGAGTGCTGGTCCAGCCCAGGTGTCCTTTGGGACCAGGGCCACACTGCCCTGGTGGCTTGCCAGGGGCAAGGCTCTGAGATTGTCCTTTCTCCAGGGGGAGATCCCAAACCACATGAGAAGCATTCCTTTGTGCCAGCAGGTAGGGGTGTCTGAGCTGGATGAGCCTGGGCAGGGCTGTGGGACTCCCAGCCGGAGGAATGACATTTCCTACCCTGACCCTGTCTCCAGGTGTTTCTCCTTCCACCGGCACCACTGGCTGGAGCAGAGCCCCAGTTCAGGGAACGTGGAGCTGCTGAGGTCAGGCACAGCTCGGCAGAGGTGCGACTCGTGGGGCCGGTGCCCACCTCTTATTCATGGGGTGTCTGGTGTCTCCATGCACCCTGTGCTGGTGGGATCGGGGAGGCACAAGCCTGTCCACAGACATGCCCAGGCAGCGAGAGCCAGGACATGGTGCCTTGGCTGCTCCCCCAGCAAAACCACTGGCAACCAAAACGGGGTGAGAGACACGGACTTTCACTGCAGGGTGCCCAGCCCTTGGCAACAGGGAGCCCAAACTCAGAGAAATAAGGCTGCTCTCCCATGGGCTTTCCACAGCCAAGCTCTGCCCAGTGTGGGGCAGCAGTGCTGAGGGTTGGGGTCTCACTGCGACCCCCCTCAGGTAGATCCTCAGGAGCTGCAGGAGCAGCCACAGATCTGGGGCACAGTGGCAATCCTGCTTTGCTGCAGAGAAGGGACCCAGCTGGCAGAGCCAGACTGTTAAGTCCCAAAATGCATGAAACAGGTTCTTTCTGCTCAGGGGTGCTGCCCCCTCAAGCTCACCCACGCCTGGGGCTTATTTCCTCAAGGAGGAAGAGGCAAACCTCTACCAGATGCCAGATTATGGGAGAAATATTACACCTATGGGAGGGCAGAGCTGGTGGGGCAGTCACACTGAACAGGCACTGGGCTCTTTTCCCCAGTTCCCACTTGGGGCACCTTGAGTGTGCAGATCAGTGTCCATACTGCCCAGAGGCCCCCACCATCCCATGTTCAGAAAATAACACTCCCCTTTTCATCTTTACTTCACTTTTATAAACTTATTTCTCTGAGATGCAGGGCTGGAGCTTATCCCAGTGAGAGTTCTCCAGGCTGTGTTTTTAATGCCCATGGATGTCACGCATCACTGTGGGGGTCTTGCCCTGGGAACACTGCTCTCCCATGAGGGCTGCCAGCAGGAAGGCTCTCAGGTGTGGGGCAGAGGGATGTGTGAAACTCGGCTCCCCCCAGGTGCCCCCAGGGTCAGCCCAGGGGTGGAGGAGCTCCCAGCAGGGAATGGGGCAACACTGCTATAGGAGAGGATGTTGGCAACATCTGCCTCCTCTCCACTCCTGCTCCAGGGCCAGATCCTGCTGTTTGCAGCACTATGGAGCTGCAGCTACTCCCCCCAGGCAATCCTGCCACAGACACCCAACGCACCTTCCAGCCTGCAGCAGAGAAGCCCATTGGGGAAGAGCCGGTGGAGTGCGGAGACCCACCAGCGGGAGCAGGGAGGGCAGTTGGGCAGTTTGGGCGCCAGGTCCTGCCCAGGTGCCAAACTCTTCTCCCAGCCTGGCTTCTGCACAAGGTTTCTGTGCCGTGGGTGCTGGGGCAGGTGAAACCCCAGCTGAGGGAGAAGGACCCTGGCTCAGCTCCCAGCAGCACCAGTTTTAGTGGAGGGACACAAAATCTCCACTGCCATGGAAAAGTGCCCACATGAGCATCCTCCCGGATGGGCCCTTCTCCAGGCCAGGGGCTGGAGCACAGCTTTTGGCTGCTGCACGCGTCTTGTGGGGAAGCTTTCTCCATCCCCCTGGCCCTCTAACAGCGCTGAGGGAACAGTGCCCTCATCCTCGGTGCTCCCAGCCCTCCTGTACCTGCCCACAAGTACTGCCCCTCACACAACCCAAACTGACATCCCTGGCAAGGCAGCAGGGGGGCAGGGGTGGGAGCTGGAGGGGAGCAGGAGGAGGGTTTCCCAGGGCTGCCCCGGGTCTGCAAGGCAGGAGGAACAGCCCATGGAGACTGGGGTCCTGGCAGAGCATGAGGAGAGAGAATCCCAGACACGTGTTTCCCAGGAGGTGGCTCTGCACCCTGTGCCAGGGCAGTGGGGAGCAGAGCTGCCTCCCAAGCATTGTGGGAGGTAATCCACGGGCCATGATCCCACCTGGGGCTGGCTGGGTTTTTCAGGGACCTGCGGTCACCTTAGGGCTCGCTTCTGTGAGACAAAAGCCCAGGGCTCACCCTGACATGGCAGCTCTGTTGTGGCCTCTGCACTGTGGGATCAGCGTGGCCCAGGCAGGGCCTGGGGGAAAGAGCAGCTGGAACCCTTGGGGGAGGAAAAGGGTGCTCCTACTGGGGTGCATCATGGGACCTATCAGAGAGCCATTTTTTCTAGAAACTGTCTTTGGGCAGCAGGATGGAGATGTCTCTGTCACCAAGATTATTCCCCAGGGACCATGGCCTCACGGAGCCCCGCAGGCTGACACCGAGCCTGCTGTCCCTGAGACGTGCCCCTTCCCGACCACTGTGTCTCTGTTCTCTGCTCTCCCTGAGCAGCCTCAGGGAGATGCCCTGACACCTGGCAGGGAAGCACCAGCTCTGGGTCAAAGCCCCCAGAGGCTTTTAATAAACAAATATAAGAATGCACAGCATAAAAATGGGAATAAAAATGGAGGAAACTCCAGGCTGTTTCTGCTGCCCATGGCTCAAGAGAGACAGTCCCCTGGTGCTTGCGGCTCTCCCAGCTGCACAGACCTCTCCTCCCTCCCGGCTGCACCCAGCTGTGCAGCAGGGATGGGCTCTCCTGGCCTGGGGCTCAGGGACTGCTGTGCACCAAGCTCCGGTGTCACAGCCTTTGCGTCCTCACAGGGAAGTGCCACAGGCACCTCTTCAGCATCATCATAGCCCATGCTCCCCGGGGACGGGGACGAGGTGTCTCCTTCAGCTCCAGGGACGTCGGCACTTCTCCAGGAGCGCAGGCTGCCCCCTGCAAGCAGCAAGGTCGGACGTTTCAGTTCACTCCATGGGATCTGTACACCACCACCCTCCCTGCTCCTCACCACATTCAGCTCCTTCTCCCACCCCCGGGCCTTTCAAGGAAAACTCCCATGCCAGGTTTCCTCTTCCCTGCAGGTTTGGGTGTCAGTAGGGTAGTGACTTGAGGGGCACCAGGGATGGCACCCTAGGAACAGGCAGCGCTCTCTTTCCCTCTCACCTCCAGGTGCAGCCCTGGGCCCTGCTCCCTCCTCTGGCATCCTGGGCATTTCCCACTCTCCCTGCCCAGGCACAGCATCCTCCCCCGCATCAGGAACCTCCCTGGCATCATCGTAGCCATCTGCTGGGTCACCTCCGGGCAGGACAAGGACATCTGAAAGGAGAGGGGAGTTGGTGACAGTGAGAAGATCCGTCCTGCAGAGCAGAGGATGAGAGGATGTGCAGGGACACAAAGCGCAGACACTGGGCTTGGCAGAACCACAAGTGATGCCCATGTCCTCCCCTTCTCCGATGGTGACACTCAGGGACACCTCTGTCCACCCCATGTCTGCAGGGAGATCAACCCCTTCCTGCCTCCATTACCTGGTGCTGATCCCAGACCTTTCTCCTCCTCACTGACCCCAGGGTGGGGCTGCAGCTGGGTCAGGGACTCCTCTGAATAGGAGCCTGGAGAGATGCACAGCAGGTGTTATGGAGCAAGCCCCACTGACGTGGTTCACGGTCAGCGCTGCTGGGGAAGGGGGACCCACAGAGCTGGGGCTGTGTGGGGAGGAGGGCTGGGAATTCACCCTGCTCCCCCGGGACAAACCCTGTCTCAAAGGAGCTTCCAGAGCTGGCTCAGGACAGCCCCTTCCCTCGCTCCTCGGGTGTCTCATGGGGTGCAGGGGCAGGAAGAGAGGGGCTGTCCAGCTGGGACAGTCAAAGCTGACTGGGAGAAAGCTTCTCTCCTGGTCCCAGGACCTGGATGCTCTCCCCACAGCCCCCACAGCCCCAGCACCACAGGGACCACAGGCTGGGGGGCTTCAGAGGGTCAGCTCCTGGTTGGGGCCAAAGGAAAGGGTCCTGCGGATGTGCCTCCAGGGAAGACCCACACCCACCTGAGCGATCAAACCTGGCCCGTTTCTCCCACGCTGGGCTGTACCCAATCTCCTCGTACACAGCCTCGGGGAAGGGCTCCTGGGCTCTTCTGGAGCCTGTGGACAGAGGCAGGGCTGGCACAGGGACAGGCAGAGGGGCAAAGGGACCCCACTGTGCTCCCCCAAAACGGTTCCATGTGCCACCTCAGGACTGGTCCAACAGCACGGCCCCACTGCACTGTCCAGGCACAGCTGCCACATCCCCAGTGAGGGCAGCATTGGTGTGAAGATTATCTGGGGCAGCATCACCCTCACATCATCCCTTTGGAGACAGTGCTCATGCCCCTCTGGCCTGTGCGCCATGTCCCCCTTGTCTCACCCCGGATATGTTCCCACATTTCCTCTCCACCTGGAGCTTGCCCCTACCTGCCCCTGTCCCACCAGGGGGTGGGCAGGGCTGGGCAGGGGGACAGCCTGGGGGCCTGACACCACGGTGATGGACCCTGCTGCCCCACACTCCTCCTAGCATCTCTCTTGCCCCAGAGCCCCCTCCAGCACTACCGAGAGCACTGCCAGCCTTGGCCATCCCCTCTCTGCCATTTCTCTCCTCACACCATGGCTAACTGCCCCCACCTCGGGGCTCTCTCCACCCCTTGCTGCTGGTGCCCCACAGCCAGGCACTCAACGGGGAAGCACGAGGCAGGTAGCAGCACACAGTCTCACCCTCCCGCTCTGCCTGTGCCCCTTGCTGACACCCCCCACAGCACCCTACAGCCCTACCAGGAGGTATCTCCCCCCGGCACCTCTGGGCAAGGACTCACCTCTGCGCCCAGCCCCGGCGCTCAGCACTTGCCCAGCCAGGAGGGCCAGGAGCAGGCAGACAAGGGTCCCCAGGATGATGCACATGATGACGGGCACTGAGACTCTCCCGCTGCTGCTCTGATGGCCTCGGGTGGGATCTGCATGGGAGACAACTTCGAAGGGGCAGCACCCCAGGGGTGAGTGACAGGAAAGCTTCCACCATCCTGGGTAAATTATAGCTCTCCCCAACCCCCTGCCACCACTCCAGTATCTCCTCCAGGCAGTTTCACACCCCAGCTAGGAGCCCCTTCCATCCAGCTGTGGGTCACAGCCTGGCCCCGGGGGTACCCAGACTCCGGGGAGGACAAGTTACCTGCTCGGGGTGGGGGTGTTGTCGTCCTGGGTGTAGCTGCAGAGGAGGAAAAGGAGAGCTGGGCTGAGAGAGTGGGTGTGTGGGTATCAGGAAACCTCCTCCCCAACACACCGTGTTTGTGTGTGTGTGTGTGTGTGTCTCTAGATGTCCCTGACACATCCCACCCAAATTGCCCCTCCTGTAGTGCCAGAAAGGGAGGCCGGGACAGAGCCCAGCACCTCTGCTCTGGGAGGCAGGCAGGATGGCAGAGGCAGCCCAGGGGATAGTCCTGGGGCTGCAGGGCCCCACGGGCAGTGGCCAGAGCACGGCCAGTTACACCGAGGCTGCTCCCTGCCTGGCACCGGGCTCCTGCACTCCACAGGAATGTTCTTTCTCTCGGAAGGTCGGGGTCCATGCCCGGACCGCGTGGACAAAAGGCCTTCCCTAGTTCCCTGCTAATACCCGAGCAAAGGCTCCCAGCCCTGCCACTAACCTGAGCAGCGCACAGCAGCATCTTCCTTGTGCCGGCAAGCCCCGCTGTCCCCGGGCCGGGCCCAGCAGTCCTGCAGGGATGGCTCCGTCCCCTGGCACTCCACCTGCTCCAGCCAGATGGGGCCCGTCCCCATCCCAAATGCAGCCTCATGCAGGGCAGACACCGCGGGGCCACAGCCCAGCTGCCTGCACGCCACCTCGGCATCCTGCATGTCCCATGAGTCGTCGCACACCGTCCCCCAGGAGCCACGGTGCCAGACCTCCACTCTGCCCGAGCACTCGTCCTTGCCTCCCACGGCACGAATCTTCTCCCTGGCTGGAGAAGAGTAAGACCTCCCATGGCACCGGGAGAGCAGGCAGAGCCCTGCCAGACACAGAGGGGAGCTCCCTACCTGTGCAGCTCGTGGAGTTGGGGCACGGTGCCAGCGAGGTTGGAGGCATTTCTGGCTGTCCCCCTGAAGAAGGAAACACTGTGGTGAAGGGGCTGGTTTGGGGGATCATGCAGAAGAGAGTGGGGCTGAGCTCTGCTCGGGCCTCCCTGCACCATCTGGGGCAGCAACTGAAACCCTGTCATCCATGGGACACATGCAGGACTGTGGGGGGACCCTGATTGCTCAGCCCCAGAAGGTCCCTGGCTCACAGAGCAGCAGTAGCTTGTCTGTGGAGGGGAGGCTCTTCTGAAAACCATCTGGTCTCTTCTGAGACCTCACCTGGAGATGCCTCTGCTTCCCCAGGCACTGCTGGTAACCTGGGTGGCAACTGCTGCTGGATGTGTGTGGCCGCGGTCACGTTTGTGCCACTGGCAGCACAAGGGTCTGGCATGGAAAGTAAAAGCCTCTCCAAGCTCTTTCTCTGTGTTTGGCCATGCCCTGTGGGGAGCAGGAGCTGGGGTGACACTGGTGCCTGGGTGCCTCAGAGTTACCATTGCAGGTGATGTGGATCTCCTCTTCCAGGTATTCACATGACGGTGGGTTCCAGGGTGTGGAGGGACACTGCCAGAAAGAGCTGTTTGTCTCCCCACACCGCACGTGATCCAGCCAGGCAGGGCCAGACACCCTGCCAGAGGGCAGGCGTGTTTCGAGGGATCCTCTGTCCCCGCAGCCCAGCTCCTTGCACGCCAGTGTCACCGTGTTGTCAGTGATGGAGTTAGAGCAAATGCTCCCCCATGTCCCGTTGTAGAAAACCTGCAGGCGCCCGGAGCAGCCGTCGCTGTTCTCCAGCCTCAGGGCCATGAACTCTGGGAAGAAAAGGCCCCAAAGCAGGAACAGGCTGATCTGGGGCTGTGGGAGCCAGGACACCTCTACATCCCTCCAGGACCTCAGCCAGGCAGGGGCAAGGCCACCACATCCCCCTTGCACCCAGGGGCAGAGAGAAGTCCCGGATTTACAGCCAGCCCTGCCCTTCCCACGAACCCTCGGGGACAGCTGAGCTCCCCAGGGACCCCCCGTGGGACTGAGGGTGTCCGTGCATGGGTGGGCCTTGGGCAGGAGCTCAGAGGCAGCCAGGGGCAGCCTTGGCCATGGCCGGCTCTCCCCGCGTCCTGCCCTCCCCAGGACCAGGCTCCCACCACAGCTCCTGAGGTGGCACAGACCTGAGCAGATGACTCCCGCATCCTCTTTGTGCCCGCAGTTGTGCTGCCCCCAGGGCCCAGCCGGGCAGTCCCAGAGAGCAGCTTCTGCCCCGGAGCAGTTCACACCATCCAGCCAGATCTGCCCGGAGCCTTCCCCGAAGCGAGCGGAGCCGGCTACCTCCATTGCCTCTCCGCAGCCCAGCTGGTGGCAAACGACGGCGGCATCAGACAGGTCCCAGCCGTCGTCGCAGACAGTCCCCCAGATGCCCTGGGAGTAGATCTCCACTCTCCCTGCACAGCGCCCGGCCCCGTTCACCAGCCGGACCCGCTGGCTCCCTGCAGCGGGTGGAAACCCCAGTCACTGTCAGGGCCTGCCTGCCTGCGCAGACCGTCACCTGGGTGCCTGGGCAGTGCCACTCACCCCAGCAAATGACTCCCACGTCCTCCGCAAGCCCTGCTGCCAGCGCACTGCCGGGCAGGGAGGTGTTGCAGAGGGTCAGCTTGGCCTCGTGCCCTGCACACCGGACCCCTCGCAGCCCCACGGGGCCCGTCCCTCGCTCAGGCTTTGGGGGGTTGTAGGCTGTCCCTGCCTCTCCGCACCGCAGCTGCCGGCACACCACGCTGGCCTCCTGCACGTCCCACTGCTCATCCAGGACTCTGCCCCACACCCCATCCTGGAAGATCTCCACTCGTCCGTCGCACCGGCTCCCTCCGCCCACCAGCCGCAGGGATCCAAAGCCGGCTGGGCCTGGGGAGAGCAGAGATGCCACGGCCATCAGCGGCACCGGGAGCATGGCACCCTGCAGGGAGCAGGGCGAGGGGGGATTTTCAACCAAACGGGACAAGATGGAGCCTTGTGCTGACGAGAAACAAGGGCAAAGCCTGGGCCCTCCCTGCAGCTCACAGCCAGGTCAGCTGCTGCTGGGGGCACCAGCTCCTGCCTGGGTGGGGGGATGAGGCTCTGCAGGGCTCTCTGTGTGGACGGGATGCAGTCGGCTGCAGCCAGAGGGATGGAGCAGAGCCCTGCAGCCCTGTCCTGGGCTCGCTGCACAGTACGAGGACAGAGGAGCCCGGGCCTGGCAGTGGTGCTGGGGCCTAAGCCACTGCCCTGGGGGCAGATGCCTGCCTCCGTTCAGTCCTCAGCTCTCCCAAAGTCGAGCGGTCAGTCTGAGCAGGGAAAGCCCTCCAGATGTCTCCTGGGGAAGCCAGGGTATCCCCAAGGAGAAATTCAGTCTGATACAGCCATGGAACCCCTACTTTTAGTGGCTATGTTGCACACAAGTGACAAATGGAGTTCAAGCAGCATTTTTCCAGCACTCACCTGAGCAAATGATAGCAGCAGCGTTCCCTTGGGAGCACGGCGAGGCCCCCAGGGTGGTCACTGGGCACTGTTGCAGGAGAGCTTCAGTCCCGTCACAGTGGAATGAGTCTCTCCAGACAGGGCCAGTCTCTCTCCCAAAATGTTCTCCTCCAGGAATGGATTCAGCAAACCCGCAGTTGAGTTGATGACAGAGAACGTGGGCATCCGAGAGATCCCAGCGGGAGGCACAGAGGGTCCCCCAGGTCCCCAGCACCTGGACCTCCACCCTCCCCTCACACACTGTGCTGCCGTTCACCAGTCTGATCCCTGTGTACTCTGGGGACAGAGGCGGAGAAAAGAGAGTGGATTCGTGCTTCTCTACCCTCAGTAGCTGGTGGAGAGGCCAGAGGGACCACATGCCTTTGTTCTTCTTCTGCAGTATTGTCATGCTGCAAACAAACCCATCAACGCCTCCTGTCCTCACACCTGGCCCAGCACGGTCCCTGCTCTGTACCCCATCCCCTACCACAGCCCCGGTGTTCAACAGCCCACCCTGAGTCCTTACCTGTGCAGTTCACAGCAGCGCTGTTTGCTTGGGTGCAGGGCTTGTCCCGGGGGGACCCCCTGGGGCAGGAGGCAAGGAGGGATTCATTCCCCACACACCGCAGCTCTCCATCCCACATGGGACCCACCCCTTCTCCAACGTGACTTCCTCCAGTGACAGGCAGGGCTGCGCCGCACTGCAACTCCCTGCAGAGCACATCAGCAGCCTTGGGACCAAAGTGGGAATCACAGACACTTTTCCACAGGTCCCCGTCACGGATCTCCACACGTCCTGAGCAGCGGTTCTTCCCTTCCACCAGACGGACAAATCCTGGAAATAAATCAACTGGGAATTCCCAGATCTTGGTGGCATTCCCATGCCCACATCCCACACCACCTCCATGCAAGCTGTGACCAAAATCACTCACTGCACATTTTAGAAGCTATTTAAGGAGTGATGGTGTCACAAAGGCATCCAGGCCAAGTTACACACCTTCTCTCCACCATCACAGCACTCAGGGGTGTGTGTCTATTGCAGCCTCACAGCAGACTCTGCAAACCACGTTGGCACCCTTGGGACTAAAGTGTGGGTCACACACCGCTGTACAAAGGGCCTCCTCATGGATCACTATACGTCCTCAGGAGGATCTGTGCCCTTAGAGCAGCCAAACAGATTCTGGACCAACCAATGAACCCTGGGAGTTCCCAGAGCCCTCTGGCAGTACCCTGACTACATGCCAGCTGATATCCAAGGTGGCCACAGGCAAAAAGCCCTACGACATCCTAAGCTGCTCTCAGGGGGTGCTGGTGGTACAAACACATCATGCCCAGCCCTGCTGCTCCTCAGAAATCAGCACAGCACTTGGGGATTTGTTTCTCTTCTAACATCCACAGCCACAGGAGTCTCTCCAACAAACTGCTGCTGCTGCAGAGACCTTGGGCTGCCCAGTACTGGTCCCTGGGCACTGCAGCCCCCATAGCACTTGGGGTTTGGGGAAATGGGGCCAGGTGCGTTTGGCTGCTGCAGCTTGCTCTGCCCCACTGAGCTCAGCGCCAGGCGTGAGGAGCCCCTTGGTGCCATGAGAAGTGCACCCCATGCCCACAGAGATCTTGGGCTGTTGGGATGAGGCTGGTGGATGGGACATGTCACAGGACTAAGGGACTGTGAGGATGTACCCGTGGTCAGTGGCTGGGCCACCACCCTGCTCAGGAGCCTACCCAGTACAGAGGTTCTCAGCCATGGCCAGAGTGTGCTGCTGGGCATGCATGGCCCTGCCCAGTGGCTGGGCAGAAGGCAGGAGAGTGGACAGAAGAGCAGCCCTGGGCTTACACGTGCTCCTGGTTCAAGGGTGGGCACAGAGGAGAGCCAGTAATTGCTGGCAAATCCCCTGTGGCACAGAGCAGCCAGGGGCTGGGGCAGGCAGGAGAGGCTGGGTGGCAGGTCCGCACTGCCTGCACGGTGCCATGTCCCCATGAGCAGGCTCTCATGGGAGTGACCCTGGGAGAGGAACAAGGTGCCACGTGCCACCCTGCTGTTCTAGCCAAGCCCAGTGCTCTTCCTCTCCAAGCAATCCCTTTGCTTCAGCCAAGAGACTCATGTCTGCCAGCAGGGATAACCCAAAAGTAGCTCCCCGTCTCACACCCTTCCCCAGGACGGTCGGTGGCCACAGGAGTCACTTCTGGTGCCTCTGGCATGGGGGCAGCTGGCCCGCAGCACCGCCAGACAGCTCCTGGGTGAACAGGAGGAGAAAGATGGCAATCAACAGACCGTGCAGGGCAGGGATGGAGGGTTCATCTGTGCCAGCTCAGGGACCAGGCATGGTAAGGCACCCTTGGGCAGGTTCCCACTGTCTTTCCCCAGGCACTGGGGACACCAGTAATGACAGTCCCAGCTCAGCAGTGTGACTGCCCACGTTGGGCAATGCTCTGGTGCCTGACTTTTGCTCCTTGAGGGCGCAGCCACGTTCCTTCCACAATCCCAGCCCCAGAGGTATGGAACAATTTGTCCCCTTACCTGAACACACCACTCCAGCATCATAAGCATGAACACAGTCATGTTCACCCCATCCTCCGTGTGTGCAGTCAGACAGGGCAGATTCAGTGCCATTACAGCCAACATCATCCATCCAAATGGGGCCAGATCCTCGCCCAAAGTGTCCGTACTGAGGAGCTCCAACAGCAGACCCACAGCCCAGCTGCTTACAAACCACTGCTGCATCCTTCATGCTCCAGTAGTGACCACACACGGTCCCCCACTTGCCCTGTTGTTTCACCTCCACTCTCCCAGCACAGCGCCTGCCGCCGTCCGCCAGCCTCACCTCCACAGCACCTTCAAACACTGACACAGGACCAGTCAGGACAGCGCTCACCCCCCGCACTGCGGGTCTCAGGGAAGCCCTGTGCAGGTGGAGTCCGAGGCACCAGGGTGGGAGCCCACTCCCCTCCAGGCTGTCCCCAGGGCAGTTCAGGGATCCCTTCTGTCCTCATGGGCTGTGCAAGGCTGAGGGTGCTCGGCTCCAGCCCTGCTGGGTCATTTGTGGCACCACACACTTTGGCACTTCCTTCCACCCCAATGGCCCCTCGCCCATGGTGAGCATGCCGACCTAGGGCTCCTGCTCCTCCCCAGACAGCACCCTGAAAAGGGACCAAGGGACCTGTCCCCACCAGGGCTCCCCCAGGCTCCCACGGCTACTCCTCCCCAGAGCCCCCAGCTCCCCTAAACCACAGCCTGCCCTGGGCCCCTCCCAACTCACCCTCCTCCCTCAGGACTTTCCGTGTCCCCTGTGGAGCAACATGATGGTCCCAGTGAGGCCTCCCAACCCATGCCCCCTCCTTGTCCTTGGGCATCAGCCCAGCCCTGACCTTGTCTGGGATCCCCCCAGGAAGGTCACCCCTTTACGAGCCTCTGGGAACAGATTCCCCAGTTCCCTTGTCTCCACAAGCACAACCCACCCCCGGTCAGGCCCGGGATCACTCTGACTCCGGGACAAGAGTGAAGAGCCCACATCCCTTCCTGGGTACCCCGGAGGCTGGCTGTGCCTCTGGGATGACAGAACAAAGAGCCACCAGTTAAGGCACCACCAGCTCACAGGGAACAGAGCTGGCAGATCCAGGGCCCCAGGGACGGTGCCCAAGGATGACAAATCCACACCCGGGTACCAACGGCCAGAAACGTGGGAGCCCTGGAAGCAGAAAAGCCCTTCTGCCACGCAGAGAAGCACAGGCTCAGTGAACCTGTTCACTTTCTACCCCTTGTGACATAGACACACGGGAGGAAGCCCCGTTTCCAGAGGGATCCCTGTGCTGCTCCTTGGACCCAGGGCTTTGTGGCAGGGCAGCAGGCATTTCCCCCTGCACAACTGCACCCAGAGGAGCAGCTACAGTAACTAAGGGGACAGAGGGACTCTGTCCCCATCCAGAACCTTTCGGCAGCCGTGCACCAAATGCAGGAGGATGGAACAGAAGCGAGACATTGGCTTCTGCATCTTTTCCTGCGTAACTGCAGACTGCAGGAGACAACATCACCCCTCCTGTTCTCAGGCCAAGGCCAGCACAGTCCCTGCCCTCCTCCCCTGCCCCCGGCACAGCCCCAGTGTTCAACAGCCCACCCTGAGTCCTTACCTGTGCAGTTCACAGCAGCGCTGTTTGCGTGGGTGCAGGGCTGGTCCCGGGGGGACCCCCTGGGGCAGGAGGCGAGGAGGGATTCATTCCCCACACACCGCAGCTCTCCATCCCACATGGGAGCCACCCCTTCTCCAACGTGACTTCCTCCAGCGACAGGCAGGGCTGCGCCGCACTGCAACTCCCTGCAGAGCACGTCAGCAGCCTTGGGACCAAAGTGGGAATCACAGACACTTTTCCACAGGTCCCCGTCACGGATCTCCACACGTCCTGAGCAGCGGTTCTTCCCTTCCACTAGCCGGAAAAATTCTGGAAAATAATCTAATCAACTGGGAGTTCCCAGAGCCCTCTGGCATTCACATACTCACATCCCACACCACCTCTAAGCAAGATGTGACCAAATCACCCATTGCATATCCCAGTGATAGCTTTAAGTTTCCTTGTAATATTTGCTTGAAAGGACAGATTGTGTAGAAGGTAGGTCCTTGAAACAAGCTGTTATTGTTAACAATAGGCCTATGAAGATAGTAGTTGCTTAATTGCATATATTTTGAGGATAGTGGTTGCTTAATTGGATAGCCTTGCACTTATCTACTGACCATCCAAGGTCAGCTTTGATTAAGTAGGATACGTGGTGAATGCCCAAAGATAATAACAAGAAGAAGAGTTACAAAAAGACAAGAATGGACTGATTTTGTCATGTGTGAACTTAATGAAAACAAAGATGAGTATCAATATAGACAATTTTAAGAAAAGGACAAGGTAAAGAAAATGAGCAAGGAGGAAGTAACAGCCACCGACATACTGAAACGACCACAAGGATGCACTACCACGCCTGTGTAAAGGACATTATAATATTAAAAAGAGAACCAGGGAAGGCTTATACTTATGTATATACTCGCCATAAAGATAATGAATATGTATGACCTTTTCCTATATTGACAGGATACAAACAAGTTCAGGGAGTCAGTGCTAGGTGGAATTAAGCCTCACTGGCCTGGCATGAGTGAAGGAATGCTTCCTTCAGAAACCGTAAACCTTGGTCTCTGAGAGTTTCCTTACAGACTGACTTTTGCATTAATGAAAGAGGAAGCTGTTGGGGGAGTGTTAATGTCAAAAAAGCATCCAGGCTAAGTTACACACCTTCCCTACACCATCAGAGCACTCAGGGGGGTGTGTCTATTGCAGACCCACAGCAGACTCTGCAAACCACGTTGGCACCCTTGGGACCAAAGTGTGAGTCACACACCGCTGTCCAAAGGTCTTCACCATGGATCACTATACGTCCTCAGGAGGACCTGTGCCCTTAAAGCAGATGGACAGATTCGGGACCAACCAATGATCCCTGAGAGTTCCCACAGCCCTTTGGCAATACCCTGACTACATGCCAGCTGGTCTCCAAGGTGGCCTCCAAGAAAAATCCCTACGACATCCCCCAGCTACTCTCAGAGGGTGCTGGTGGCACAAACACATCAGCCAAGGGACCTGTGTCTGCTGGGGGGGACAACCTAAAAGTATCTCCCCATCTCACGCCCTTCCCCAGGACGGTGGGTGGCCACAGGAGTCAATTCTGGTGCCTCTGGCATGGGGGCAGCTGGCCCGCAGCACCGCCAGACAGCTCCTGGGTGAACAGGAGGAGAAAGATGGCAATTAACAGACCGTGCAGGGCAGGGATGGAGGGTTCATCTGCGCCAGCTCAAGGACCAGGCACGGTAAGGCACCCCTGGGCAGGTTCCCACTGGGCTTTCCCCAGGCACTGGGCACTCCAGTAATGACAGTCCTAGCTCGGCAGTGTGACTGGCCACATTGAGCAATGCTCTGGTGCCTGATTTGCGTTCCTTTAGGGCACATCCAGGTTCCTTCCACAACCCCAGCCCCAGAGGTATAGAACAATTTTTCCCCTTACCTGAACACACCACTCCAGCATCAAGGATATGATCACAGTCATGTTCACCCCATCCTCCGTGTGTGCAGTCAGACAGGGCAGATTCGGTGCCATTACAGCCAACATCATCCATCCAAATGGGGCCAGATCCTGGCCCAAAGTGTCCGTACTGAGGAGCTTCAACAGCAGACCCACAGCCCAGCTGTTTACAAACCACTGCTGCATCCTTCATGCTCCAGTAGTGACCACACACGGTCCCCCACTTGCCCTGTTGTTTCACCTCCACTCTCCCAGCACAGCGCCTGCCGCCGTCCGCCAGCCTCACCTCCACAGCACCTTCAAACACTGACACAGGACCAGTCAGGACAGCGCTCACCCCCCGCACTGCGGGTCTCAGGGAAGCCCTGTGCAGGTGGAGTCCGAGGCACCAGGGTGGGAGCCCACTCCCCTCCAGGCTGTCCCCAGGGCAGTTCAGGGATCCCTTCTATCCTCATGGGCTGTGCAAGGCTGGGGGTGCCCAGCTCTGGCCCTGCTGGGTCATTTGTGGCAGCACACACTTTGGCACTTCCACCACAACAACCCCTCGTCCCTATCCTGTGCCCACCCAGGGCTCCTGCTCCTCCCCAGACAGCACCCTGAAAAGGGACCTGTCCCCACCAGGGCTCCCCCAGGCTCCCACGGCTACTCCTCCCCAGAGCCCCCAGCTCCCCTAAACCACAGCCTGCCCTGGGCCCCTCCCAACTCACCCTCCTCCCTCAGGACTTTACATGTCCCCTGTGGAGCAACATGATGGTCCCAGTGAGGCCTCCCAACCCATGCCCCCTCCTTGTCCTTGGACATCAGCCCAGCCCTGACCTTGTCGGGGATCCCCCCAGGAAGCTCACCCCTTTGCGAGCCTCTGGGAACAGATTCCCCAGTTCCCTTGTCTCCACAAGCACAACCCACCCCCGGTCAGGCCCGGGATCACTCTGACTCCAGGACAAGAGTGAAGAGCCCACACCCCTTCCCGGGTACCCCGGAGGCTGGCTGTGCCTCTGGGATGACAGAACAAAGAGCCACCAGTTAAGGCACCACCAGCTCACAGGGAACAGAGCTGGCAGATCCAGGGCCCCAGGGACGGTGCCCAAGGATGGCAAATCCATAACCGGGTACCAACAGCCAGAAACGTGGGAGCCCTGGAAGCAGAAAAGCCCTTCTGCTACGCAGAGAAACACAGGCTCAGTGAACCTGTTCACTTTCTAGCCCTTGTCACATCGACACATGGGAAGAAGCCCCGTTTCCAGAGGGAACCCTGTGCTGCTCCTTGGACCCAGGGCTTTGTGGCAGGGCAGCAGGCATTTCCCCCTGCACAACTGCACCCAGAGGAGCAGCTACAGTAACTAAGGGGACAGAGGGACTCTGTCCCCATCCTGAGCCTTTCGGCAGCCGTGCACCAAATGCAGGAGGACGGAACAGAAGCGAGACATTGGCTTCTGCATCTTTTCCTGCGTAACTGCAGACTGCAGGAGACAACATCACCCCTCCTGTTCTCAGGCCAAGGCCAGCACAGTCCCTGCCCTCCTCCCCTGCCCCCGGCACAGCCCAGGTGTTCAACAGCCCACCCTGAGTCCTTACCTGTGCAGTTCACAACAGCGCTGTTTGCGTGGGTGCAGGGCTTGTCCCGGGGGGACCCCCTGGGGCAGGAGGCGAGGAGGGATTCATTCCCCACACACCGCAGCTCTCCATCCCACATGGGAGCCACCCCTTCTCCAACGTGACTTCCTCCAGCGACAGGCAGGGCTGCGCCGCACTGCAACTCCCTGCAGAGCACGTCAGCAGCCTTGGGACCAAAGTGGGAATCACAGACACTTTTCCACAGGTCCCCGTCACGGATCTCTACACGTCCTGAGCAGCGGTTCTTCCCTTCCACCAGACGGAAAAATTCTGGAAAAAAATAAAAAGAAATCAACTGGGAGTTCCTAGACCCCTGTGGCATTCCCATGCCCACATCCCACACCACCTCTAAGCAAGCTGTGACCAAAATCACTCACTGCACATCTCAGAAGAAGATGTTGGGGCATTTTTGGTGTCACAAACACATCCAGGCCCCCCTGCACCCCTTCTCTACACTATCAGAAGATCCAAAGATATGTGTCTGTCACAGCACCAGACACTGCTCAGACAAACTGCTGCTGCACAAGGTGCCCTGTGCTTCCTGGCATGGTCCCCCCAGCACCAGTGGCGTGCGCAGTTTGGGTCCAAGGCCAAGGGCTGTGTGCCGCCCTGCTCCTTAGTCCAGGCACAGCACTCGTTCTCCCTGAAAAGTACTCATGCCTGTGATGGGGAATGACCCACGGGGACCAGCCACCTCATGCTGTTCCTCCAGTGTGTGATGTTCCAAGTAAGACCTGCCCTGCTTTCTCCAGCACAGGGTCCTCAGCACTGTTGGCTGGGAACTGGCAGACTGAGTGGAGTCCAGTGGATACCAGTGGACACACTGGGGCAGGGACAGAGTGTTCATTTGCAGCCTAAGACACTGGCTGAAGAGGGGCTGAGACACCGTGGCAGGGTTAGTTCACCCTGGGGTAGGCTCACTCTGGGCTTTCCCCAGGCACTGGGGTCACCAGTAATGACAGTCCCAGCTCGGCAGTGTGACTGGCCACATTGAGCAGTGCTCCAGTGTCCGCGCGTTGCTCCCTGAGGGCACAACCAGATCCTTTTCACTATCCCAGCCCCAGAGGTATGGAATAGGTTGTCCCCTTACCTGAACACACCACTCCAGCATCAAGGTGATGACCACAGTCATGTTCACCCCATCCTTTGCGTGTGCAGTCAGACAGGGCAGATTCGGTGCCATTACAGCCAACATCATCCCTCCAAATGGGGCCAGATCCTGGCCCAAAGTGTCCGTACTGAGGAGCTGCAACAGCAGACCCGCAGTCCAGCTGCTTACAAACCACTGCTGCATTCTTCCTGCTCCAGTAGTGACCACACACGGTCCCCCACTTGCCCTGTTGTTTCACCTCCACTCTCCCAGCACAGCGCCTGCCACCGTCCGCCAGCCTCACCTCCACAACACCTTCAAACACCAAGATGGTATGGGTCAGGACAGCACTAAGCCCCAGACTGTGGGTCTGGGGGAGCCCCCTGACAAGGTAGAGTCAGAGTCACCAGGGTGGGAGCCCACTCCCCTCCAGGCTGTCCCCAGGACAGTTCAGGGGTCCCTTCTATCCTCATGGGCTGTGCAAGGCTGGGGGTTCCCAGCTCCAGCCCTGCTGGGTCATTTTCGCCATTCCACCACACAAGGCACCTTTTCCCACCCCAGTGACAACCTGCCTCCTGCCCATGCCCACCTGTACACTGCCCAGCCCTGCACTGGACACCTGCTCCTTCCCAGCACCCCCTGAACAGCCCTGTGTACCCAAGCCTGCAGCTTCCCATGCAACTGCCTGCCCCAGTGTCAACCAAACCCACCCCCCTGCCCAGGGCTTTCCGTGTTCCCACTGAGACGATCCAGAGGATCCCCCCACCCACATCCCCTTCACATCCCTGGTGTCAGTCCAGTCTCTGTACTGGGCTGGGTCCCCCAGGAAGGGTGTCTCTCTTCTGTAGATGCCCTGGTCCCTATCTCTCCGTGGGGTACAAACTGTCTTCATGGGGTCAGGGGTCCCCTGGAACAAGGGGACAGTGAACAGCACAATATCCCTTTGGGACACCTGAGACATTAGCAGTGTCCCAGGGGGGATCTCTGGGTGCTGCCATCACCAGTGAGGACACCATCGGCTCCAGAGGCACATTACAAGGGGAAAGGGGGTCCCAAAACGTACCCCAGGACAGCATGTCTGTGAATCCAGCCAGGCACAGGCTGCCCTAGACACTGGAACCCTGCAAAAGGAGATACTGTCTCCCACCCAGATGGGCCCAGGGAAGGGCACAGGGTCCACGGACTTGAGCACATTGTGTCCGTCATCTCTGTAGCACCTGCAAAGAATCCCCGTTCCCACACAGATCCCGATGACCACGCTGGTACCCGCTATTCCTGGGCTGTGGGACAAGGGAGCCGGCACTTACCCCTGCACAGCTGTACCCAGAGGAGCAGCCCCAGCACCTGAGGGGACAGCAGCCCCTCTGTGCCCATCCTGAGCCTCCTGCCCTGCCAGCACATCCCTGCCGTGCCACACTCCTGTCACAGGTCCTGGGGACTCACGGGGACAATGATGATGGGAGGGCAATATAGCTCTGCGGTGCCAGGCCAGCTACGGGAGGAGCCAATCAAAGCAGCAGCACCATTTTAGACATTATCGGGAGTTATCTCCCCTCCGACACAGCCCAGCCCTCCAATGAACGTCTCCAGTGCCATGCATGACCATATATGAGGGATGGCTCTGCTGCAGGTGTCACATCACTGTGG
Organism: Tyto alba; assembly: GCF_018691265.1. Classification (NCBI taxonomy): domain Eukaryota; kingdom Metazoa; phylum Chordata; class Aves; order Strigiformes; family Tytonidae; genus Tyto; species Tyto alba. Next base: position 11,190,507 of record NW_024881277.1, on the reverse strand, counting down.
CAGTGTGGCGTCACAGAACAGGGCTGGCTGTAGTGGGGGAAATGGGTTTTTCATGCCTTGAACCCTGCTGTGTGGGCCAGGAGCACTAAGCATCTCCTATACCCAGCACATCCGAGAGCCCAAGGTGCGAGTGCCCAGCCATTCCCATGCCACGGGAACCACGGGGCTGGGACGGAACCAGGGGCTGTGTCAGGGGGGGAAGGAAAGAGCCCCTGCCCCTGCTTCAGACCCCTCTGTGCTGGGAGCAGCAGCTGGGAAAGGGCCTCAGCCCAGGCCAGAGCCCCATCCCAGGAGCGCTGGCTCACCCGTCCCTCCCTGGAGAGCCCCATGGAAGGTCCCTTCAAACGAGCTGGGGCTGGGCCATGTCCCTGTCCTGGCAGCAGACAAGCAGCTCAGACGGATCCCTGACTCTCAGCATGTCACCGAGGGGCCGTTATTCCCCGCGGGGGGCTCGGGAGCTGCAGCCTGCAGGTGCACAAACCACAGCCCACGTGGCCTCGCAGCGCTCCTCGTGCTCCCCCCACAAGCGCCCGGGCAGGAAGTCTGTGGTTTCCTCCTGGAGCTGAGCCCAGGCACATCCCCGCGGTGCCCCCGAGCCACCCCCACCCCGACTGCTCCAGCCAGGGCCGCAGGGGCTGCTCCTTCTGACACAGAAATTCACTCAACACTTAGAATCCAGTAGAACTGCTGAGCAGGTATTCTTTATTAGCAGCGCTGGGCAGCACTGGGGATCGCTCCACCACAAGTGCTCCCACAGACAGGTACAATCACAGAGAATATGTGCTGTGAGCTTGTACATATTCAGTGGATTTCTGAGAACTAATCTACATCTACATAAGATTTCCTAGAATTTATCTACATAGTCCGAGCATGTGTGATAAAATTAGGGTTAGGGTCTTTTCCCCCTCTGGTGGTCGTTCATAGTCTTCCTCACAGTGTCCGGTGATTGAACTTTGGGATTCCTTTGCCCACATATGGTCATGCAGTTAGCTCATCCATTCTTTGGCACTGGGATGCTCCAAGAAGGTCTATTTAAACTATTTCCCTGGTGATTATCTTGACACTGGTGTTTTAGGCCCTTGTTATCAGGGGTACTCAGGAAACTTAACGAACCATCTCAAGGCCTACTTACATTTTCTAAGGGAGACGTTGCATATTTCAAAACATCTTGATATTAATTCTGCCTAGCAGTTGACTAAACTATGTGAATGAAAGGAAGAAAATGAGTAGAACATGCTGACCAACTAGGATTCTACCATAAACAACTTCTTCGCTCTGAAGAAGAGAAATAGTTTAGGCCTTCTCTCACTTCCTCCTCAACTTTTCAGTCCTTGATCTGGGCTCCATCTCCAACACTGTTCCCACATCCGTGGTCAATTCCCTGCAGGACACCAGGGCCATCTCCTGCCTAGGGTGAGTGGCTCAGCTCTTTTTCTTTTTTTATGTCAGCTGAGTATTCTCCCCTCACCATCATGGCCTACCACCGCTACGTTGCCATCTGCCAACCCCTGCACTACGGGACCCTCCTGGGCAGCAGAGCTTGTGTCCACATGGCAGCAGCTGCCTGGGGCGGTGGGTTTCTCTATGCTGTGCTGTACACAGCCAGTATATTGTCAATACCGCTCCACCAAGGCAATGCTGTTGATCAGTTCTTCTGGGAAATCCCCCAAATCCTCAAGCTTGCCTGCTCAGACTCCTACCTCAGGGAAGTTCGGATTATCATGGTTAGTGTCTTTGTTGCATTTGGCTGCCTTGTTTTCATTGCACTGTGCTAGGCACAAAGCTTGAGGGCCGTGCTGAGGATCCCCTCTGAGCAGGAACGGCACAAAGGCTTCTCCACATCCCTCCCTCACCTGGCCATAATCTCCCTGGTTCTCAGCACTGCCATGTTTGCCTCCCTCAAGCCCCCCTCCATCTCCTCCCCATCCCTGGACCTGGTGCTGTCCGTTCTGTACTCGGTGGTGCCTCCTGCAGTGAACCCTCTCACCTACAGCATGAGGAACCAGCAGCTCAGGGATGCCCTATGGAAACTGACCCAAGGGATGTAGTTTGACTGACAACAACCTGTCTCAAGTCACTTCACATTTCCCAGAGTTTATCTTAAGCCAGGAGCCTGCTATTTTCCGTGTAATAATCCTACATATAGATAATTTTCTGGACTTACACTACCTCTCTTGAGGATTTTTCCTGTTGTGTCTGACTCTTGCACCACACTGTGTCAGATGTGACGTGTCCAATAGCAGCTCTTGAATAAAATGGGATCTCTTGGGTGCAGTGCCTGAAGGATGGGTTCTTCCTCCAAAGTGGCTGCCAATAAAATGTCTAAGGAATTGGTCTTTTAAAATTCTTTTCTCCTTATGTTCTCCCTGTATTTGGAGTTAAGATCACAATATCAATGGGTTCCACTGGACAAAAAGTTCTGCTTTTAAAGGCTCTCTTCTTGGTGTAAGATGGTGCATGAGCTCCCCCCTACCTCCTCAGGCTGCTTTATATATGCCAGGACTCATGGCATATAGCTGTCTTTATGGAAAATAATTTGGTCAGGAGAGGGTGAGGACTCACCACATGCCCTGGGGTGGGAACGAATGGACACACACAAAGTGAAACACCCTCGAAGTTGATGTCCCCCAAAAGCAAAGCACTAAATCAAGGTATATGCAAGCAAGGGCTCCGCAGTGCCCTGGGGGTCAGTGTGAACGCAGTGGGCATGGGAAAGGGAGACTGGAGAGGTGCAGGAGCTGCCTGAGGAGGCCCAGGGCCAGGACTCTTGTGCTGTGCTGGGGAGCAGGGCTGGTAGGGGAAGGGAAGGGTGTAAATGCAGTCGAGGTTAGGGACAACCTACCAGATGAATGCAGCAGAGCTAGAGACTGACTGGCCTCTGTTTCCTCCTGCCCTTTTGGCCAGCATCAGCCCTGGTGCTTGTGGGAAGGATGATCCCCCTGTCTGACCTCCAGGAGCTGCTGTGTCCTTCTGAGGAGCTGGAGCTGTGGTTGAGTGCCCAGAGGGCTGCAGCACCCTGTGGTGGCCACTGCCCTGAGGCCAGGGCAGGTGGGGAGAGCTGGGCTGGGGCTGGGCTGGGCTGGAAAAGTCCTGGAAGAGGAAACACTAGTGATACCCAACTCTACCACCATTACTAATAAAAAGGAAACCAGTTTCCTACTGACACTCATGACGCACCAAGTCCCATAGCTCTTGCCACAGCCGGTCTCTCAGCCAAGCCCCGTCTCAGACAGCTCCAGCTAGATCAGGTGCTCATGGGCTTGTCTTGACAAATACTGAAAATATCCATTGAGTGAGATCCCACCAACTGGCCTGGGTCCTTGCTGCAGTGTTTGGCTCTGAGGGATTTCTCAGAACCCCAGCTCTCTCAGCCACTCCTTGTTCATAATGTGCTCCAGGCCCCAACCATCCTTCTGGCCTCCGCAGGACTCGCTCCAGTCTGTCAGGATCTTTCTTGTGCTGGGGAACCCCGTACTGGACACAGCAGTCCTGATGTGGTCCTGTGGTGTGTTAACTTTGACCAGCAGCCAGACAGTCACCCAGCTGCTCACTCACTCAGCCCACTCAACAGGACAAGAGGGAAAGCTCATGGATCGAGATGTGTGTGGGTCAAAGGAGAAACCAGAAACGATGACACTGTGGTAGGTGTTCAGTTTGGTTTACCCCAGCCAGCAGCTAAGCACCCACAGAGTCATTTGCTCACTGTCCTCTGCCCCCCATGACCCCAGCAGGACAGGGGAGGGAATTGGAAGTGCAAAAGCAGGAAAACACATGGGTCAAGACAAAGAGAGTTTAATAGGTGAAGCAATATCTGTGTGTGCAAGCAAAGCAAAATGGGGAGTTCATGCACAACGTCCCATCAGCAACAGATCTTTAGTCATTGCTAGGAAAGCAGGGCTTGGGAAGACAAATGCCACGACTACAAAAATCTCCACTTTTTCCTCTTTCATTGATTTTTTTTTGTTTTGTTTTGTTTTGTTTTATTTTGTTTTTTTGGGGGGGTGTTATGGTTTGTTTTTGATTTTGTTGTTTTATTATTATTATTATTTGTTGGTGTTTTTTGTTTGTTTTGTTTAGGTTTTGGGTTTTTTTTGTGGTTTTTTTTTTTTTTTTTTTTTTTTTTTTTTTTCTGAGCCTGACATCATATGGAATGTACAATCTCTTTGGTCCTTTGGGGTCAGCTGTCCCAGTTGTGCCCCTGCCAACTTCTTGTATACCCCCAGCCTACTTGCTGCAGGGGCAGAGTGGGAAAAAGAGAAAGCCTTCATGCTCTGCAAGGACTGTTCAGCAACAGCCAAAGCTCTGATGTGTTATCAGTGCTGGTTTAGTAACAAATCCAAAGCACATCACCCTATGGGCTGCTATGAAGAAAATCAACTCCATCCCAGCCATTTACAGGTCATACAGCCAGGGTGAGGAGTCAACAATGTCTTAATTGAATGATCGCAGGAAATCAGTGGATCACACAACCTGGCTCTTCTGGAGGACACAGTTTCCTTGGTATTCACTGCTCATGTGGGACAGCAGCATGCAAACCACCCAGGACGTTTCTTCTGGAGTTTGTGGAAATATTCTTAGCACAGATGGCAAATAGTCCTTTCAGTCTGCTCACCTGGACCTGGTATTCCCAAAAGAGCTGGTGAAGGATGTGAATACCATTGTCAGGGCGTGACCATGAAATCCTGGTCTCCCAGATCCCCAGGGATGTGGGGAAGGAGAGGAGCAGAGCACAGGCCCTGGACTTCAGGGCAGGAGAACTTGGCTTCTCGAGGGCACTGCCAGGGGGCATCCCGTGGGTGCAGTGTCAGGGCACTGAGAGCATCCATAGGCCTCCATCGGCCCTGGCCAGCCCAACCTCGGGTCTGGGCCCACACCTCTGTCCCTGGGCCCAGGAGACCATTGAAGCCCAAGCCAGAGTTTCAACACCAGCTTGATCTATGCAGTAGGTGTACTGGTTTCCAGACCAGCCATGGACACAGCCTTGCCTGTCAATGAACCCTGTGGATTTGGGCTTTCAGTCTCACTTCCCAGCTTAGTTCTTTACGGGGTGAACAATGAAATGACACTGTGGCCTCCAAGTGCCAGACCCCCGCTGATTCACAGAGGCCTAGGGCCTTTCTGCTTCCTCTCTTCCCATCACTTGGTCAGGTTTGGGGAGGAGAAGAAGGAAAAGCAGGGCAGGTTTCTGGGTACCAGTGACTGGATGTGTGGAGCAGAGACTTCAAAACTGAAATGATCAAAAAGCTATGTTAGTTCCAAACTTTAATTCTGAGCTCCTTTCTCAGAGGCTTAAATCTTCAGCAGCAACATGGAAGCTCTGAGATCCCTCTATCTCCCTCTCTTTTAGTAATTAAGTTGACAGTACCCAAGTCAGACATTCTTTCTTTTTTACGGCCTAGAGCACCCCCCGGTCTGGAGATGTGCCAGAACCTTACAGAAGATTCTTCTGCAGAAGAAGATGGATGTTCCCAGGAATCTCAGGAGGAATGGCATACTGATAGCTGTGTTCAGGGAGCTGGTCAAATATCTCATCTTCGTTTCTGTAATGGTGGCTTAGATGCCTGGCTCATGTGTAAACTCTCTCTGTGAATGTTGACATTTACCTAGCTACCTAGTCTGACCTCAGAGCTGGCCCTGCTTTGAGCTGGGCATTGGACTCGAGGCTTCCTGAGCTCCCTTTTACCCTGAATTGTCCTATGAAATAGAGGCCCTCACCTCCATCTTAGTCTCCTCTTGTAGGGCATGTTGTAAGGCACAGGCTCATGGAAGGATTGGTGGGGAAGAGACTTCTAGGGGTCTCTTGTCCAGCTTCCAGGCTGGCTGTGACTTTGTAGAGCTGAAACCCGAAGCGCTCCAAAGGTGGAGATCACAGCAATGTTCCTCCTAGTCCATTCTATTTCTCCTGAGGCTCAGTCTAGAGCTCCCCAAAGGTAGTTTGTGACTGGTGCCCCTGTCATATCATTGGCCACTGCAGAAGAGAGCTTGGCTCCACCATCTCTGCAGGTAGCTGTTGGCTTTTATTAGGTTGCCCTGTTGTGGGAATAGAATGGAAAATTGCCGAGGAGGATTGTAAATATGGTCAAGTGACTTGCAGCTGGGGTGCCAAAAAACACATATATCACACTAATTGTGGTTTACCTCTGTGTGCTTGACAGGTAGAATGTCTGTGCTTAGATAACAGAGGCCTGTGAGAAACACAGAGGCACCTTATTGAACATCCTTGAGATTCCTGCCCTGCTGTGGGAAAGATCAAAGCACAATGGAAAAGTAGACCTGTGAAAACCCCAGATATATACAGGCAAAAGCAGTAAGCCAGAGATCTTTTCTTTTTTGATGTAACCATTCTCCCAATAGATACCATGTGGGGTCTAAAGAATTTTTCATGTCTATTTTCCTAATTTTTGTCAATTCATCCACTTTTTGGTTCCAGTTTGTGGCTGGTTTATTATCACATGCATGTGTGGAGCGACGGAGGAATGACATGCCGAGACGGACTCAATGTGGGTGATAGAGCATTGTTCTTTCTTTATTGGCCCAGGGTACATATATTTATACAGCCAGCCCTAATTATTATGCCTACTAGTCACTAGCTGATTGGCTTAAGCTCTAAAGGTCGTATTCGCACAGTCCACCTACTTAGCTAACAGCACAAGCTTCTCATAACACTAAGTTTCTCATGCCACTATTTTTAATTCCTCTTAACTTGTTTTCAATACACAACGGTACCATAAGATGAAGTTTCTCAGGCCAACGTTACCATAACAAGAAGTTTCTCAGGCCACTATTTCTAATTCCTCTTAACTTGTTTTTGACACACCACGGTACACAAGGCCGAAGTGTCCTTGACATTCCTCATGTATCAGCAGCTGCGAGCAGCTGCAGGCAAACCCTAGTGAGGCCCAGCATCAGTGAGACCCAGCATCAGCCCCTAGAACAGGCTCTGATCGTACAACTGCTCGGTGGGCTCATGGCCCTTGTCTCTGAGCCATTCTCCAACAATTCCCCCTTTTTCTTTTTGTACGAGCAGAGCCTGCCCCAATGTTTGTTCAAAGATTTTCTTAATACATGATAAAGCACAACCTAAACATGCAAGCCCAATAATGACAAGGATCAGAATAAGCAGCAAACTGTGGAAAAGGCCTTTTAACCATCCACCTAATCCCATCCAGTTAGTGAGTCCGTCTAGTCCAAAGAACCCCACATCTTGTTTTATCTTTTGGGTATGTTCTACAAGCTGTTTAAGTTCCGTATGAATTGACCTCGATTTGTCTTCTAAATCCATACAACACATACCCTCAAAATCCTCACAGCCATGACAATGTGCCAAGAGTAAGAAATCAATGGCCATTCGATTTGTGATATGGCATGCTGGACTTCGTTCATACCCTCGGCTAGGCCTGAAAGTACAGTGCTGGTAAGATTTGTATGTTTTACCACCCAGCAAGATAATTTCTCTAACTGTCGGTGCGCTTGGGCAGCAGAAGCACCTGGGACAAAGAAAGAATAGAATATTGCTTCCCATTTGTTCCATAAGTTGACATTGTCATCACAGGCATTAGTGAGGGTCTTTAGTGCGTGTCTATATCACTGGACTGGATAGGTTTTATTAGGGTGATGATGGGGTAAGGCCAAACTGAGACGCCCAATGGTGCAGGGCCCTCCAGTGGGTCGGAAGGGGATCCCCTGCCATGCCCGATCACCACAAATGAGAAATAGGCCAGGAGGTAACCTCCTGGGCGTGGTAGTACCAGGGGCTGGATGCAGCCTATTTCGGCTCATTGGCTTACACCAATTTCCCCAACAGGCGCTACTGCCTTGTGAGGATACCTCAGTTCCTACTGTGACCTTGCAAGGGTACCGGTTCCCTTCACTGCAGGGGTATTTAGACGCATCTAGGAAAACACAGTAAGAGGCATTCAGTGAGTCTACTAGTTCAAGTTCCTGGGGGCGTGGGCCAATGGGCAGGCGGTTAGCCCAAGAATCATATTTGTCAAACCAGCTACTCATGTTTAATGCAAAAGCCCTATACCAGTTCCTGGATTGGTTCCAGCGTTGGGCATATTCCGTAAGTGTTTGGTTTAGAGAACCCCAGTTGGCACCGTTCAGGGGGACGCCTACCAAGCATGTTAGAAAGGGCGCACTTGGGGTGGCGAGACTAGCGCAAAAGGTGGTAGTGTTTGCGGCTCAGCCTAATGTTACCCATACTTTTTCTCTTGGATCGAACACGGTTCTCTTTATCCCAACCCCAATCGAATTCGCGCCCCCCAAAAGCAGTAACAGAAACCACCACATTGCTTCAGTTATCCCAAGGAGATTTATCAGTCTGGAACTTCAGTGTCCGACGTCCAAAGCGGCCTTAGTCCACCTGGCAGGAATCCACTGGGAGCCTGAGGGAGTAAGAACACACATATAGCCCTTACCAAGGAACTGGACCTCAGCAGGCCCCTCCCACTTCCCTGTGGATAGGTCTCTATAATAGACTTTCATGCCCTGTGGTTTGTTGTTCCCGGAGGTGTCAGAATGTTTCTTAACCGGCGCTACATCTGAATCTCCAAAAATGCAAAGGTAATTCATCATAAACAGTGCCTTAGCTACTCTCCCTTGGATATCTTTGATGTCATGGAATTTTTGTAAATATATTTTAATTACTGATGTGATCTTTCAATTATAGCCTGCCCAGTTGGAGAATGGGGAATACCTGTCATGTGTACAACCCTCCAGCTCTGACAGAACTTTCTCATTTTTTCAGTAATATAATCCGGACCATTGTCCATTTTTATCTTCTGTGGAACCCCCATGACAGCAAAGCAGCTCGTCAAATGGCGTACTATGTGCAATACCTTTTTGCCTGTCTGGGGCGTGGCCCATACAAACGGGCTGTATGTGTCAGTTGTGACGTGCAGATATCTTAACCAACCAAACTCTGGTACATGCGTCACATCCACCTGCCAGAGGTTGCAGGGGCCCAACCCTTGGGGGTTAACCCCGACTCCCAGGCCAGGACCATGATGGCTGCACTCTGGGCAGGCTCTTACAATCCCTTTGCTTCTTCAGTGGTTATATTAAACTGTTTTTTCAGGCCTTTTGCATTCTGATGGAAAGTAGCATGAGCCTCGTGGGCATTGACAAAGTCGCTGAGTGGCACTGTTAGGGTGATGAGTCGGTCTGCTCTTTGATTCCTTTCCCCTAGTCCTTGGGACCACATATGACTTCTTATATGAATGACTGCATACGGATTCTGGCGCTGTTGCAGAGCAGATTGAAGTTGGCAAAATAGTTCATTTAATCTGGGATTTTTTGAGTCCCTGAGTCGTGCATCTTCTATACAGTGTAGGACTCCTGCAACATATAAGGAATCAGTTACTACATTGAGACGTTGATCATGCTATCAAAGGATGACCCAAACCACTGCTGACAGTTCAAGCGTTTGCAATGAGTCCCCTGGAATAGCTGACAAAACATGGTGGTGCCATACTTTATCTTCCAACCAGGTGACTGCGGCACGCCTAGATTTCTTTCCAGCTTAAGTGAAAGCAGTAATGGTGTTTGATAGAGGCGTCTCACTGCGTTTGGAAGGCATGATCCAGTCATGTTGGCTCACCCATTGCAGTACTGGCGATTTGATTGGAGTCACTGCTATATCCTGAGCTGCAGTTAGCAGGCTGGCTTGCAACTCTTCCGATTGTCTGATGTACCATTCAAGCATCTCCCTCTTGATGGGTAGATGTATGCTGCCCGGTTCAGATCCCATAATCTGCAGGATACGAGTTCGGCCCTTTCTAATTAATTCTGCTAGGTTCTCCAGTTTTTGTTGAATGGGTTTCTGAGGCCGTAGCCTTGTGTATACCCATTCCAGTACCTTGACCTTCTCCCCCTTTTCTTTTGGTGTTGAGTTAGTGCACCGATGAGCTGGGATGGGCCATTTAAAATGGTGAGGTCTACCAGTAGTCAAGGATCTCAGCGGTCAACCCATCGCTGGGTAACGTAGTCTGCAATTCGGGACAGGGTTGATCGTTGTTCCTCTGATAAGTGCACCGGGCGAGCGGGATCAACCCCCTGGAGTAAGGGTCAGAGGACATCCAATTCATCATTGGCAATTCCTACCACAGGGCGAAGCCATTGTAGGTCTCCAAGCAACTTCTGTGCGTCATGTAAGGTACGGACATCAAGCTGTATCTGTAATTTCTGTGGTTGTATTTGTGAGTTTGTTATCAGCCACCCCAGGTATTTCCACAGTGCCGAAGACTGAACCTTTTCAGGAGCAATAACAAGGCCTTCCTTTTGAAGAGCGTGAGTCAAAAAGGAACGTTGCTGGTGAGAGAAAGGGCATTCTTGAGCAATCAGAATGTCATCCATATAATGATATATAATTTCAGTAGGCCAGACAATTATGACAGGTAGTAAGGCATTGCTTACAAACAGTTGACAGAGTGTTGGACTGTTCTTCATTCCTTGTGGCAATACTGTCCACTTGAATCGCTGAGCCGGTGCTTCACGATTAATCGATGGGAGGGTGAAGGCAAAGCGCTATGTATCCTCTGGATGCAGCTGGATGGTAAAGAAGCAGACTTTCAGATCAACAATGAGTAGATGCCAGTGTTCAGGCAGCATAGATGGATTGGGCAGCCCGGGCTGGAGGGCTCCCATGGGCTGCATCTGCGCATTTACCGCACGCAGATCATGGAGGAGGCGAAATTTCCCTGACTTTTTCCGGACAACAAATATGGGTGTATTCCACGGGCTAGTGGACAATCGTAAATGTCCCTGAGACAGCTGTTCCTCAATTAGTTGATGCGCTGCTGCAAGGCTTTCCTTTTTCAACGGCTACTGCTTGATCCAACCCGGGGTGTCTGATAACCACTTCAACGGGATCAGGAAAGCTTTAGAAGCAGTGACCGTAGCTGAAAAGGATCACTGGTAGTCAGGATGACACCAATCTGGTCCAGCACATCACGGCCAATTAGGCCATAAACTCCTTGAGGCAGAGGCATAACTGTTACATACGTATTCGCGACTCTCCCATCTATGATCACTCGAATGTGCTCTCTGCTGCACATCACTGATGAGTGTCCCCCAACTCCTTCAACCCCACGAGCCATAGGTACCAAAGGCCAGTTGGGTGGCCAATGGTTATTGTCCACAATGGTGAGGTCGGCTCCAGTATCCAATAATACAGTAAGGCAAATCTGTGTCCCATTCGAGCAGAAGGTAACGTCGGTCACCGGACAGCTATTCATTGCCATAGTTAGCAGAGCCAAATCTCCTGTTGATCCAAAGCCAGCGGTTCCCCTGGTAACCGTGGGGGACGCCTCCATCTCTTTGGTCAGTTGGGGCAGAGGCACTAATTGAGCAGTTTTGCTGTTTGCTGGAAAATGAATTGGGGGAAATAAAGTCTGTACCATTATGCATATAGTCCCGGTAAAGTCAGCATCAATAATTCCTGGTAAAATAAAGTCCTTTAATGCTGCTTGATGATCGCCCAATTAGTAAAGCACCTTGTGGCTGTCCATTAATTACCACTGGGCCCTTAACCTTAGTTGCAATCCTTTGCGGTTGTTGATCGATCAGTGTAACACCTATTGCTGTCGCCAGGTCCAAGCCGAGGCTCCCTCTTGTGGCTGGCTGGAGAGCACTCGCAGGAACGGATTCTTGTTGGCAGATGCTGGAACTTGTTGCTGAGGCAGTATCAGGCTGTTGTCTAGCTGTGCAGGGGCTGCCACTGTTGTCGTTGCGCGGCAGCCCATCACACTCATTTGGGTGTTTCCTGATCGGCCACATGCACTGGTGTTATGGCTATTCACGTTGCACTTCCCGCACCAGACTCGTCGAACAGGGCATTCTCGTCGAATGTGTCCTTCTTTCCCACATCGAAAACACTTGGGACGGCGCCGCGTCGGTGGTCGCTGTTGCTTCTCAGATGGACGTAATGGGGCTAGGGCTGCAAAGGCTTGGTGCTGGGCCTGAATCAGGTCCCTCCCTAACTCCCGAACTGCTTCTACCAACATAGCCTGGGGGCCTACAGGCACCCTGCTCATACATTCCAACATCTGCTCTATCCTAACATCCTCAGGAAATGTTAGTATAATAGACTTTGTTGCTGGGTTAGTATTTTCTAAAACACATTGCCTGAGGAGCACAAGTTTCATCCAGTCTTGAACCTCTGCCTGTTCTATAGCTGCGGTTACCCGATCAATGAACTGTGCAAAGGTTTCGTCCCGTCCCTGTTTTATTGCCATATAAGATGGAGAAGCGGGGGCTGTTTTAACTGCAGCTATGGCTAGCCTTGCTAGTCCGCATGGCCTCCAGGCAGACATCTGGACCTTGCTGCATTTGAGCGTCTATGGTAATACATTGCCCCACTCCTATAAGCTGTTCCACAGTTACCCCAAACAGTGGGTCATGCTGCTGTCTGGGCTGTTGAGCTGCTATTTCACAGAGTCGTTGCCAGTGGGCCTGCCATTTCAATAACTGAGATTGGGTCATAATCATTTTCATAACAACCTTAATATCTTCCTGACACAAAAGTGTTCCCCCCCATATGTAATTTAATAACTGCTTCGTGGGTTCACCATGTAACCCAGACTCATTAACAGTACTACGCAACTGCGAGAGCATTTTCCAATTCAATGGACTATGGCTGCCATAAATGGCTCCATCTTCAGCCCATTTGAATCAAACTGGAAATGCCAGATTCTCAGAGAGGGTACCAACAATGTCATATTGCTTATCCTCTGCCGCCTGGCGCATGATCTCCCGCCAGTCAACATGACGTACCCACCCCTGTGCTTTCGTTGTATCTGACCGCATTGGGAGGCCATCTTCCCTCTCCCCCCCCGCCTCCAAGGTTGTGGGGGGTGGGGGAGCATGACTGTAAGGGCACTGGGGGGGGGGGGCTGGCCTCCAGACTCCCCCTATTTATGTTAACTGAAACTGGCACTCCTGTTGATGGTACAGGAATATGATCACTGTCAAAAAGCACAGATCCGGATGCATCACTTTCTGGGGTAACAGTGGAACTTTTCCCCCCAACTTTGTAGTTGCCACAGCTGCAAGGTTCTTTTCAAGCTGATATCGCTTAATATTATTCACCACCTTCCGCCACGGTTTCATCATTTTCCTTGCAGCTTTATCCTTGTCAATTACCATATCCCATAAAACATCACCTAATCGTCTCCAATCCTCGACATCAAAAAGAGAATTAGGATTTTGAAAACATCCTTTGACCTGTCATAACGCTACTAATCCCACAAGTGATTTTACACAATCTACTCCCCGTTTTTTTAAAAAGCACTGTAATAAATCCAGGGCTACCTCCTGTTCCATATCGTCGAACTGGTGCTCCCTGATTAAGGCACCTCCGGTCCTGCACTGCCTGGCTAAAGGCACAGTACCGTTACCGCCGACCCACCCCTGATTAAGGCACCGTCGGCCCTGTGCTCCCTGTCTAAGGCACAGTAATGTTCCCTTACTTTGACATGTTGCTGATGCTCCGTGATTAAGGCACCAGTTGCAGCTCTTGCCAGTAGCCCTTGCAGAGAGCGACCCTCTATCTTGGTTCAGGTCCTCGGAATGACACATCGGAGATCCAATGTTCGATCGTTCTTGATCCCCCGGGCGCTGCTGTATCTGGTGTTTCTCCGTGTCCGTTTCTGATCCCCCGGGCACTGCTGTATCCTGCACTTCTCCGCTTCCGGTCTTGACCCCCCGGACGCTGCTGTATCTGGTGCCTCTCTGCTTCTGGACTCGGTCCCCCATACGCTGCTGTATCCGGCACTTCTCCGCTTCCGGTCTCGGTCACCGGGTGCTGCTGTAGCCGGCACCTCTCCGCGTCCGCTCTCGATCACCCGGGCGCTGCTGGAGCCGGCGCTTCTCCACATCCGCTCTCAATTCCCCAGGTGCTGCTGTATGTGGCGCTTCTACGCGTCCAGTCTCGGTCCCCGGGCGCTGCTGTACCCGGTGCTTCTCCGTGTCCGCTGCTCCATCCGTGTTATTCTTCTGTGCAGGTCCCTGTTCGGGTGCCATCTTGTGGAGCTGCGGAGGAACGACATGCCGAGACGGACTCAATGTGGGTGATAGAGCATCATATATCTTTATTGGACCAGGGTACATATATTTATACAGACAATGATAATTATTATGCCTACTAGTCACTAGCTGATTGGCTTAAGCTCTAAAGGTCGTATCCGCACGGTCCACCTACTTGCAGTTAGCTAACAGCACAAGCTGCTCATAACACTAATTTTCTCATGCCACTATTCCTAATTCCTCTTGACTTGTTTTCGATACACAACGGTACCATAACACAAAGTTTCTCAGGCCACCGTTACCATAACACTAGGTTTCTCAGACCACTATTTCTAATTCCTCTTAACCTGTTTTCGACACGCCACGGTACACAAGGCCGAAGTGTCCTTGACATTCCTCATGTATCAGCATCTGCGAGCAGCTGCAGGCAAACCCTAGTGAGGCCCAGCATCAGCGAGGCAGCATCAGCCCCTAGAACAGGCTCTGATCATACAATTGCTCGGTGGGCTCATGACCCTTGTCTCTGAGCCGTTCTCCAACAGATACTGACAAGTTAGAGCAGACTTCTTTGAGCCTAAGCTATGGGGTTTTTTTTGTTTTTTTTTGTTTGTTTTTGTTTTTTTTTTTTTTTTTTCACAGAAAATCCCCTCAGAATTACTTCTCTTTCTTTAGAATAACATCATTCCTTTTTTAGTAGTGATCTCAAATTTGAGTTGTTGCTGAGTGAGGGTACCTTCTCTGAAGTGGCAGAAATCCTCATCTTTCACATGGCTCTCACCCTGAACATGGGGGAGAGCTGAGGGAGAAAAGGGCTCCCTGTGCCCTAGTGCAGAGTCGGAAGAGCTGATCTGCCCTGAGTGACCTGCTGGTTACCACACAGGTGCCCTCTGCTTACAGCTCTCTCCACTGGAGGATGATGTAATTAACAACATACTTGAAGAAGAAATTTGACTTCTGTAAGCATGGGAGAGCCCATTTTCAAATTCCATTTCTCCAAAATGTTCTCTCTGTCCCTGTACAGCTGAACAGAATGGGATACAGAGGGGTGGTCTGGTCTCTGCTCCCTGGAGATCTCCCTGCCTGGAGCCATTTCTCTGTCCAAATGTCACCTCCCTGTCAGTGCTGCCAGCCCCCATCCCACCCGCTGTGTGCTCAGCTCTGCCCTGCAGACCCCTCCTGGCAGCAGGACACTGCCCAGGGACAGCTCTGTGTTTGCATGTCTTAAGCAGCAACTCAGCCAAAAGTTTAACCCTCAGGCAAAGGTGATCTTGGTACTGTTAGTATCTAGAGTAGTGGGTGAAGGCACTTTAAGAGGTCTCTGGCAGATCTGCTGATCCCTCAGTGTAATGGATCAGCTGTCTCAGTGACTTTCTGTCCTGGTTCGGGCTGGAATAGAGTTCCTGTTTGTTTTAGTAGCTGGAGGAGTGCTGCAGCACACTGAGACCCCAGGGGCTCCCCAGGTCCTAGTGCCCTCACCTGTGTGCGGGGGTGGGGGGAGCACAGCTGGAGGGCTGGGCCAGGATTGGCTGATATTCCATGTCATGTGACATTGTGCTCACCATATAAAGGCAGGAGAGGGGTGGGAGAAGCTGCCACCTCTGGGAGTGTTGCTGTGGTGTCTTTGTGTTTGGGCTTGCTGGCCGGGAGCAGGTGGGTGTTGGGTGGTGAGCAGCTGTATTGTCCATTACTTACTGATATTGCTATCAGTGTATTATTCTGTTACTGTTATTAAACTGTTTTTATCTCAACCCACGAGTCTCCCTTTGCCCCTCCGATTCCCTCCCCATTCCCAAGTGGGGGGAGGGTGGGTGAGTGGCTGTGTGGCATTTAGCTGCTGAGTAGGCTCAAACCACGACAGTTTTTGGTGCCCAACGTGGGGCAGAGGGTTGCGATGTGATAAGGATATTAATTAGGAGAGGTAGCGAGCAAAATACAGACTGAACTCCGTTAGTGGAATGATCTTTGTAATGTCTGTAGTTGTAATTGTGGGGAAGTTTTTTTCAGGTGTGGTGAAGGGACTATGGGTGGATGTTCTGTATTGTGTCTCAGTATTTTGTCAGTTATGTTTTATTTGGGTGTGGGGAAGTACTTTTCATTCTGGTTTTGCCTACTCTTTGTTCTGATGTTGATGTGTTTGCTATTTTCTGTACTGAATGTTGGATCTCTTAATTCTTAAATACATGATTTGCAGAGGCGAGGGGTGGAATGTCCTGGGTTGAGTGAGTGGTGGAGATTTTTGGTGGCAGGGGAGGGGGCTATCGGGGTGGCGCCCTGTGAGAAGTTTCTCAAAGCTCCCCCAGCTCCAAGTCAGCTGCACTTCTGTTTGAAAAACTGAGCCAATCAGCTGCGCCTCTGCGATAATGTATTTAAGAAGGGACGTGGTGATGGGCAGTCGGACTGGTGAGGAGGAGTTGCTGCAGCTGCGTGAACACCAAGGTCAGTGGAGGAATGGAGGAAGAAAGGAGGGGGGAGGTGTGCCGGAGCAGGGAGCACCCTGTATCCTGTGGTGAGACGACAGGGCGGCCGCCCCCTGCCACCCATGAAGATACACAGTGGAGCAGACATTGATTTGTGGCCTGTTGTTCCTGCTCAAATGATCAAGGCTCTGTGCCTGAAGAAGGCCGGGGTCTCATGAGAAAAGGCATCCCTGCTGCTGTAATTCAGTGCTGGGAGGATTGCAGTATGCGTTGGAGTCCCACGCCGGAGCAGCTTGGGAAGGGATGCAGCCGTGGGAGGGAATCCAGTCAGAGGAGGTTAGTGACCCATGACGGAGCAGTGTGGGGAACGCTGTGGCCCGTGGGAGGAATTCATGTTGGAGAAAGTTTGTGGAGGACTGTCTCCTGTGAGAGAGGAACCACGATGGAGCAGGAGGAACAAGTTCTGGACACTCCCCCATTGTGGTTGGCTGCCTTCTCTGCAGGGCTGCTCTCAACCAACTCATCACCCAGCCTGTATCTGTGCATGAGGTTGTCCCAGCCCATGTGTGAGACCTTGCACTTGGTCTTGCTGTACTTCAGGAGGTTTACATGGGCCCACCTCTCCAGTCTGTCCAGGTCCCACTGGATGACATCCCTTCCATCGAGCGTGTTGACTTCACCACAGATCTTGGTATCATCGGCAAACTTGCTGAGGGTGCACTTGATCCCACTGTCCTTGTTGGCACCAACGATGTTAAACGGCAACGGGCCTAACACTAACTCCTGGGGAACACCACTAATCACACTTCTCCAATTGGACATCAAGGTGTTGACCGCAAATCTTTGAGTGCGACTATCCAGACAATTCCTTATCCACCAATTGGTTCATCAGTCAAATCCATGTCTCTCCAATTCAGAGAGAAGGATGTCGTGTGGGACAGTGCCAAATGGCTTGCACAAGTCTGGGTAGATGATGCCATTTGCTCTTCCAAATGTTCTTTGATAGGGCCAGCAACTGGTGAGACAGGTGTGTGTATATCACGTTGGTGTGTATGTATGTCAGTGGGTGTAACCACTAGCAAACACCAAACCAGAGCAACAGTGAGTAGAAGAGGACTGGGAGTCTGGAATTTTTGACAGCTTAAATCTGGACTGGACAACAGAGAGACCAGAATTTATGTAAGTAGCTCCTGGAGGAGTAAGGTGGCTCAAACCACCTCCTGGAGATACTGTGGGTGCTTGGGCATCTGGTACTGATTATGCCATAGGTCTTTACCTGAAGGGGAACTTGTCCTTTTTGGAAGAGGGCATCAGGAATGCATGGAGCTCTGTCTGGGGATGGATGAGGAGTCAGCTGATGCATAATGACTGCGACAAAGCCTGTGCTGAGATCAGAGTCTGTGCTGTGCAACACACCCCATCAAGAAATGACACTGTTAAACAGTAGATTTGCAGTGGTGGCAACCATGCCGGTTTTGCAAGGGGGGCTTCTGTCCAATTACTAATAGGATGTGCTACTACCAAGATGCATTTGGTGTTTCAAGCTGTCACTGGCAGAGGTCCCACGAAATCAGTCTGTAGTTGTGCCCGTGAGTCTTCACTCTGTTGGTGCTGGACTGGGGCTTTAACTGCAGTGTAATCTGCACTGGTCATGGCAGGAGAAAGACAGCTCCTACACCAGAGATCTACATCCTTCTTCCTGTTAGGCCAGCACTCACTGTCCTTCACTCTGCTCAGAGGGTTTGCCTTAGCTCATGGATGAGCTTAATTAGATTCTACCTGAACATTCTTAGTTACTTTAACTATGGGTCATCCCCAAGAATGTGCTGGCAAGGGTACCAGGATCCATGGTGGCAGCCCACAGGAACCTGGGCCTTCCCGGAAGAACCTGTGGAACTTGAAGAAGACTGACGCTTGAATGCCCAGACTCCAGTGAAGGCATTGCATTTATTGCCAATTATGTGAGTGAAAATGTGTTCCTCTGCTAGAAACCGAGATGCTGTTCCATCTTTCTCTAGCTCATTTTCAAAAATCTTTTGTTCTCTTTCTAAATCTTGTGGTTGGCCAATATCTAGCTGCAGTTATTTAATTTGTAACCAGAGTCTGTGTCTGTGGACCCTAAGATCTTATGTTATTTTGATTAAGACAATTTTCTTAAATTGGGAAATTCCTCGTCCTTCAATTTCTGGATGGTTTTTTGCGTTTTCTTTACCTTTTCATCTGTTCTTCTCAGAAGAAACCTCTTTCTGAATGCACCAGATTGTATCAAGATTCTCTATTGCTTGGGCAATGGGAGAAGCCCAAGGAGCCCCTGGGCCAGGAGTCTTTTCCTGGGAGAGGGGCTGGCACAGAGGGGCTTGCTGGCAAGGGACAATAAGAATGCCTGGGAGACCGGAGCAAGGGACACAGGGAGACACTGGCCTCCATCTCCTCATGCCATGGCTGGCCCTCAGCCCCGGGGCTGATGGGGAGCCTGAGACACCTCTCTTTCCTTCCTTCACTCCCCACACGTGGATGGGCCTCAGGAAACATCCAGGAGCCTGGAGGATGCACAAACCTCCTGGGCTGAGGTTCCACCGCTGCAGGGGAAGAGGAAGGGTGTGTGAGACAGATGGGAGTGCAGGGAGAGAGTGGGGGGGGTGTGGCAGTGTGTGTGTAACAAACAGTAAGATGAGAGGTCTGCGGCAAGGGGAGGTGTGGGAGTGTATCGTAGTGAAGTGGAAGTGGTGGAGTTTTGATTTGAAGGAGAAGAAGGTGTGCAGTTCCGTGCTGAGACATGGAGCTATATAGATGACTGAAGTAAGGCTGGTTTCGGGGATAACTTTGACCATTGAGGAGCAATAGCAGGCCTTTGGAAGAAGTTCCACAGGTTATGGGGAACTCACAGCCATTTGAAAAAGAAGAGAACATGACAGTTTTGTGTTTGAACAAATAATGAGTGAGGACAGAGTGTTACCAGTAAATCTTGGGATGCCATGGGATCAGAGTGAGATGGGGAAGCAGAGGTGGTGGTTCTGCACAGAAACAGGCCCAGGCATAGGCAAGTGTAGGATAGCCTGTGGTGAGAATGTCCCCTCCGATGGGGCTGGGACCCCCCAACACAACTGAAAGCCTTGTCCTTCTGACTATGGCTGCTGTCTCTTCCACTGAGGTCCCTGAGAGCACACCAGTCCCTTACAGCCACAGCGCTCTGCTGCCTCCTCCTCTACCCTCACAGCCTGGGAGGAGTCCTCCCACTGTCCTGAACTCGGCATCACACCCCCCTACATCTCACTGCCCCCAGGGAGAACCCTCAGCATCCCCTGAGGGGAAGGATCCCCATTCCCAGGCTATGTGGGTCAGGGCTTGAACAGCCTGCATGAGGAAACACATCAAGGGCTTTCTCAGTTCCCTGAACATTTTATTTTCAGCCTGGCAGCAGTGCCTCTGCCTTCCTGCTTCATCACCCCCCAGGGACAGGAACCTTGTCTCCTCATTCCCTCCATGGGCTCTTCAGTGATGGCCCTCGGTGGCCATCAATGACACCCTCAGGAACTTGGAGGGTTCCTGCTGACTCATACTTCTCTAAAGGCCAGATCAATCCCTTTCCAGGATCTGCAGTTCAGCAACTGGGCACCAGAGGTCTCAGAAGCAGCTAAAACGTCCTCAATAGCCAAGTCTCTGGGTATCACTGAATTCCTCAGTTCCTATGTGGTGAATTTGAGTGGTTTCAGAAGTGTAGTCAAAGTGAAAAGCTTTCAGTATTAAATGTTAATAAGAAACAATCTCTTCTTTTTCCACTAGCTCTTATTTTCCTGCTTACACACTAAGGGACATCACCCAACTGCAATTGTTACTGATTTTAGAGCATCTCCTAATTAAGTCTGAATATGGAGGGAAGTCAAGACCCTGTATGTCAGACACTCTCTGGACAGTGTTTGTCCCTACCTCCAACCCCACGTCTATCACCAGCCCCCTGTGACTTACAGCACCTTTGTTCCAATCTGAGCTTTCTCCAGGATGGTCTGTAGATGCACATTTCAGCCCATTCACACCAGCTCCTACCTGATGTACATGGGAAATGAGCTGCACGCAGACACAGAAGAATGTTTCTTACTTGCCAAAAAACAAAAACAAATGATTGTCCAGTTCAATAATATTAAAAAAAAAAAAAAACAACAACAAAAAAACAACAAAAAACAAAACAAACAAACAAAAAAAAACAAAAGAAACAAACAAAAAAAAAAAAGCAAAAGCAGCAGCAAAAAAAAAAAAAAACAACAGAACTCCTCTTCTGCATATGAAGTCCACCTAAACTGCTCTGAAGTCCAATTTCTATCGTGGAGATGCCCTTACACCAAAGGAAAACATATTTTTTGTCAAGCAGAGAATGCCCTGACCCAGACTCTGTCCATAATTACTCACGGTTTCTCACACCCTGAAGTTATAAGCTCCCTAAATTCACAGAGGGATGTAAAGAGTCTAAACAAAGGAAATTTCCTCTTTAGAATAGTCATATCTGCACTAATCCCACTGTATGTGGGCTACAAGTACGTCTTCCAGTAGGCTCTACAGCATCCGGACCCACTCATTTCTTATTCGCCTCCCACACGGGGCAGCTTGGGTGCAATTGTCCAGGCTTCCTCATCTACTCAAGGGACAGAAATGAGCTGTCTCGACTGAGATGTTTTGGCTCACCCTGCCTGTCCACCAGCTCCTGCTCCAGAAAGTCTCCCATCAGCCTGGGGACACATTTCCCAGTCCCATGCCATGGCCTCATCTACCCTTGTGTATCTTGCAGGCAGTGGTCACCACTTTGTGGGCAACTGAATCAATACTTGAATGAAGATGTCTGGCAAAAGTTGAACCATTTTAAGAAACAGGTTGAGAAGTGGAGCCCTGGATAGAAAACAGTTTATGGATTTCTCCTGGCTACATCCCGTTGAGTATTTGGTTGGATTTTCTTCATCATGCTGCCTTATCTGCAGATCTTCAGGACCGTGCTGAGGATCCCCTCTGAGCAGGGACAGCACAAAGCCTTTTCCATGTGCCTCCCTCACCTGGCCGTGATCTCCCTGTTCATCCACACTGCCATGTTTGCCTACCTGAAGGCCTCATCTATGTTTTCCCCATCTCTGTATCTGATAGTTTCATTTCTGTAATTAGTGAATGCTT
Source organism: Tyto alba (assembly GCF_018691265.1). Classification (NCBI taxonomy): domain Eukaryota; kingdom Metazoa; phylum Chordata; class Aves; order Strigiformes; family Tytonidae; genus Tyto; species Tyto alba. The sequence goes on along the minus strand of NW_024881277.1, from coordinate 11,168,911 downwards.
TCAGCATTGAACCCCCTCTTCTATAGCATTAGGAACCAGGAACTCAAGGATGCCCTGACGAAACCGATCGGAGGTTTTTCAGCAGCCATAGACTCTCAGAATTTCTCTGCAGATGACCCCTACTATATGTCATGACAGCCCAAGAATACCTTTGCTTCTCTATACATTTTGGTCCTCGTTTTTCCAGTTGTGATGATGTGTTCTTCAAAGAAATAGCATTATTCTTTCCCTCCTACTTCAGTATCCAACCATCTTGTGCAACCCAGAGACTTGGTCTCAATAAGGAGCTCTATGTGTATTAAAGCAGAATACATGAACTCACAACTTTTTGCCTTAGATCCATCCTGATCGGGGCAGAAATGAATGGGGAATGAAAACACCTTTCTGGCTACACCATCTCAGGTCAAGCCTCTCTGACAGCGTGGCAGCAGAAGCTGCCTGAGAACCTCCAGGGCCAGGGCTCTTGTGCAGGTCACGGGAGAGGGGATGGCATGGAGGGGCTGCAGAGCCCTCAGCATCTGCTGGAGAGGAGAGCATGGGATGCCGGGTGCCACTGGAATCCTTCTCCTTGTGCCACTGAAGCCTCCCATCTCCGGGGCTAACCCCTCTCTGCCCCCAAGGAGCTGCTCTGCCTTTCAGAGGGGCTGAGGCTGTGGTGGGAGTACCAGGAACCTGCCTTGGGACTAACCCAGACTGGGCTTTTCTGGGGAATGAGGTGGAGGAGGTCAGGGGAGGAGGAAATCTTGGAGAAGTTGGGCTTGAGTGGAAAGTAGCAGGAAGAGAAAAACAACAGAGTATAAGTTGTACTGCATGACCACACAGGGTGAGGACACACCAGGGGATTTGTGGTGCAGAGCCAGGGCTTGTGGAAGGGTTGAAGGCATGCAGGTGCAGGAGAGAAGAGGCTGGTCTGTGCCCTTTTTTAGAATGAACAGACCAGGAAGGTGACCCAGGGCCTTCATCTCCCCCCAGCCTCTCTCACTGGCCATTTCCAGCACTGGCTGCTCACCCAAGCTTATGGGTGAGTCTTTCTGTGAGACCATCTCCATCCTCCTGCTGGTCTCAGTGCCTGTATGGGGGGACCGGCCAGCCCTGCCCGGCCTCTCTCCTGGCCCAGACCCCAACAGACCCTGGAGCAGGGCTGTCTGTAAAGACCAGCATGGGACACAGCTGGGTCTGGGCAGGGGTCAGATGCTGGGGGAGCCTCCAAACCACCATAGCCTTGGAGAAGGGGCAATGAAAACTGTCTTAGGGTTTGAGACACAGAACCTTTCAACTATCACAAACCAAATGAAGGAGGTGATTGGGAAAATCCAGCAGATATTGCTCAAGGGCAAATCATGCCAATATAACATCATCATCTTCTTCAACAAAATAACATCTTCTAGTGACATGGGGAGATCAGTGGATGTTGTTGTCCTGGACTTCAGCAAAGCATTCAACACTGTTTCCTACATCCTTCTCCTGGACAAAGTGTCAAGACAGAGATTGAAGCGTTGGTGTGAGAGATGGGTAGGAAATTGGCTCAGAGGCTGCACTCAGAGGGTGGTGATCAATGCTTTTACTTAGGCTGGAAGCCTGTAGCACATTGGATCCCCCCAGGATTTGGTACCGGGTCCCATGCTGTTCAACATCTTCATAAATGATCTGGATGTTGTGATTGAAAACACCCTCAGCAAGTTTGCTAATGACGTTAAGCTGGGTGGTGAGGTGGACATGCCAGAAGGGAGAGTCATCTTACAGAGAGACCTGCACAGGCTGGACGAATGGGCCAGCAAGAACAATATGAACCACAAGACAAAGACAAGTCAAAAGTCCTGCACCTGAGTCAGAGCAACCAAAGAGCCCAGTAGAGGCCAGGAGGTGTGTGGTTGGGGAGCAGCCCTGCTGAGAGGAACCTGGGGGTTCCTGGTGGAAAGCAAGCTGAAGAGGCTCTGGCAGTGCCCCGCTGCAGCAACAACAGCAAATAGGCTCCTGGGCTGCATCCACAGGGGCGTTACGAGCAGACACAGGGACATGATCATCCCACTCTGCTCAGGCTTTGTCAGGCTACAGCTGGAGTGCTGTGTCCAGTTCTGGTCCTCACAATGAAAGAAATCTGCAGGCAGACTGGAGACAGTCCAAAGGGCTAAGGACAGTCATTCACTGGAAGGAACTCCCCAAGGGATGTGGTGGAGTCCCCACCACTGCAGGTTTTCAAGAAACAATTGGACAGGGTGCTGGATAGTCTCATGTAGGCTCCCTTTCCCACAAAACTTTGGACCAGAAGATCTTTTGAGGTCACTTCCAACCTGGTCTGGTCTATTATACTGTGATTCGATGAATATCTCTTTGGTCAGTTGGGGTCAGCTGTCCTGGCTGTGTCCCATCTAACCCCCAAATTCTTGCCCATCCCCAGCTACTTGTTGGGAGGAAGAAGTGTAAGAAATAAAGAAGACCCTGATGCTGCACAACCGTTGTTCCACAATAACTAAAACACTGCTGTGTTCTCAACACTGGTTTAATCTCAAATGCAAAACAAGCCACCATAATGGCTGCAAAAATGAAAGTTAACCCCATCCCAGCCAGACGAAACACACTTGCACTGGGGGCCCCAAAATTGATACGACAGTGTATAGGTGTCTGGCGAGTGATGAGTGGGGGGTAAATCACTCTCTTCACTCTTCTGGCAGGGCTCCTCTTTAGACACTCCAGGACACTGCTGGCTGCCTTTGAAACCAGGTCATGCTGGATTGTGCTGATCGCTGCTGGATAATGTTTTGCTTCGTGACCCCCAGCACGACCAAGTACTTGTCCACAGAGCTGCTCCCCAGCCAGGCAGTCGTCATCTCCTGTCACTGCAGGGTGTCAGTCTCTCCCAGGGGCAAGACCTGGACATTTTCCTTCTTCTGTCCTGTGAAGTTCCTGACAGGACAGTCCTCTCATCTGCCAGGTTTCATTGGAATGGCATCCCTAGGGCACAGGAATGGTCCTCTCAATTTTGGTGTCATTTGACAAACACTGTCAGAATTGCCTCCTCTGGGTCATGGATAGAGTTGTTAAATTGCCCAGATCCCAGGAGAGCTCCCTGTGCTGCCCCACAATGCCCCAGTATCTCCCCCTGTCCTCCAGGTAGGGTATGACCCCTTCACCACAGCTCTCTGAGCCTGAGCCTCCAACTGGTGTTTCACCTCCCTGTCTGTCGACCCACCCAGACTGTAATGGCCTAACGTGGGTACGAGAATATTGAGGGAGATCATGGCCAATGTCTTGCTGCATTGGAGGTACCTGACATCCACTGTTCTTATGTCACGCACAAAAACAGTTACTTCATCCTGCAGGCAATCAGGTTGGCAGGGCATGATTTACCCTTGGAAAGTCCCTTCCGACTGCATTTGGACATTTTCTTCTCTTTTAGGTGCCCAGGAACGTCACCCAAGAGGACTCTAACTGATGGCACACTCCTCACCAAAGAGAGCTTGTACAGCCTGTGGTTCCCTGGGTGGCCCTTGTGGGCTCTTTCAAAGATGGCTGCAACATTGGCTTGTCCTCTCCCACAAGAAGCCTCTACCAATCCCATGGCCTCTTAAAAGGCATATGCCAAAGAAATATCCATATTCCAGTCTAACTTCATTGCCACTATCCTGCCTGGTTTACCACATACTCAATTTCTCTAATCTTTCATGAATTTGCACCTGGCCAGGATACAATGAACATTTCTCACCTCACCTTTTCAGATGCAGACTGAGGAGGCAATGGACATTTCCATTATTCTCCAGCTTTTTCTTTCATTATTGTTTGTACCTTCAGACAACTCTCACCTATGTTGCTCTTTTGAACTTTAGGGAGTAAAAACTGTCAACAGCCTCATTGTCTCCTTAGTCAACAATTTAATTGTGTTTATACCTATCTTTGTGTATTTACCTACCTAAGGTATTTCTCCTGACAGTAGCCCTCCCAGAAGGCAACCTCATTAATGATATCTTGTATTTAACATATGCATCTGGATCAGTCTTTATTGCTGATGAAAGTTTATCATAGTTTAGATTCCTTTGTTTCCAAGGAACAGAAACCCTTCTGTGCCTGTGGGAAACCAGTTCTCTAAGGACAGCAGTGGGAGCTGGTGCAAAGGACCTGTAAGATCCAGCTGCAGAGATCAGTGGAGAAGGCTGATGTAAGGAGAAGTGATGCAAGTCCCAGGGAACCAATGTGAAAAATGTTGAGACTGGGAAATGAGGAGGAAGGTTGTCCATTCTATGTTGGACCCCAAGGGACTGTCCAGACCTCCCAAGGAGACACTGTGCATCAATATCAGACACAGAATATTGTTGTCATATCTTCTCTAAACTGAAATTAATATAATATGCTCTTTATAATGAAGATTCATTTTTATTAGATATATTTGGAAATGTTCCTCTTTAACTACATTCCAAAATTAATTCAACTAGCTGTACAAATCATGAAGACTTCAAGAAAATAACAGGAAAATGCATGGCTTGTTAGTATATTCTGTATTTTAATGAGCCCCATGGTGTGTTTGGCCCTGAGTCCATGAGCCTCAGATACTGAGAGGAGACTGAGCAAAATACTCAAGAAATCAAAGTCAGAAGAAAACCCAAAGTATCTTGAAACATTGATTGGCCCCACTGAGGGCCATTACTGACAAAGCCTCCCCATGGGCTTGTTAGAGCAGATAATTAGAGGCTGTGGTTGCAGGTAGGCAAAGGCACTGTGCAGGTGGCTGTAAGGCTTCAAAACACCTGGGTTTGTTTTATGAAGCAGAAAGGCCAAGCCCTGACCCCCCAGGCCCTGCGAAGGCAGGTCCTGTCCCTCACATGTGGGTCAGGGCTCTTCCTGGGGGCAGTGGGGTGTGAAGGTGAGCAATGCCACGTGTAGGGAAACTGCACAACACCTCCCAGCTTCCCCAAGAAGGTGACAAGGAGGAAACAATGTTCAGAGTTAGAAAATAAGGTTTATCCTGGCAGGCTTCAGTGAGAGAGGCATCTGCCATAGCCAAAGGGACAAAGAGCTTGGTTTTTTTGTGGCCTTTCAGCTCTTTATGAGCCCTTGGCCACTTCTACTGCAGGTTTTCTTCTGCTGTCCCCTTCATGTATGTTTTTCCCTTCAGGCTCTTGGCACCCATCTTGCTTTCCCACCTAGATGTCACCCCAGCATTTCTGTACTTTCATTGATGTATCTCCACCATCGCTGGCTGTTCCCCGACAAATAATGCCACGGACTGATCGCAACCTTCACTGATTGATGTCTTACACAATAATGCCACCCTTTCAGTGAGATTTCCTTTTCTCACATCCAGTCTGAAATTTCCAAGATGCATTTTGTTTTCTTCTCTTCCCTCTATCAAGAAAAGCTCCATCATCACTGAAAGTGCCCTTCAAGCACTTTCACAGGCTACTGCTACAGTGCACTGAGCCTCCACTTCACCAGACTGAGGAAGCCCAGGTCCCTCAGCTACCCCACAGACCCCAAACTCCATCCTCAGAGATCTCGTTTGAAGCTTCTCAATTTCCCATCCATTCCTCCAGAACAGAGAGCCCCACCCCAGACACACTAGTCCAGATGTGGCCACACCAGTACTGCTTCAAGGGGGATGATAATCCCCTTCTCTAGGTGGCCATGCTCCTCCTAACTCTGCCCTGTTTGCACTTGGCCTTATTCATGCTGATCATGTCCCGCTGGCTCACATGGCATCCCTTATAACACCCTGGATCTTCTCACGACAGTCAGTCCTGGGCTGGTCAAGTCCTAGCCTGCCCTCCTGTGTTGGGTTATTCTCTCCCCAGTAAGTGACTGGCCACTTCGACTTGTAGAACTTCACGAGGTTTCTACTGCCAAATCCCAGAGTTTCTCAAGGTGCCCCACAAGTGAATGTTAATTGGGCAAGATTTTAATGCCAGGCAGAAGGGACCTGGCAGCCAGCACCCGAGGGGACACCATGTGCTGCTGTGCTGCAGAGGCCCCTGCTCAGTCACCCCAGCAGTGCTGGAGGCAGGAGATGCCCTCCACCACCCCGCAGGTACTCTGCCTGCCTGCCAGCTCCTGCTCCAGAAGGGACCCCATATGTCCTGGGACACACGGGTGCTCCAGCTACCCCAGGGCAGTGGCCACCTCTGTGTGGATGGCAGAATCATGTCCTGAATGTATATTTTGGAAAAACTTCTAATTCAGCATAAAAGAACTCGATATAATAGATGAGAAAGTCTTCATTTCCAGCACTGCGAGGTTTTTAAGGAAGTTTCTTTCCAGTTTACTTACTCTTTTATTAACAGCACCAGGGGTATGTCCTATCAAACTGATTATGCTCTCTTGCTCTGTAGAAATAGTTTTATGCAGCCACTTATCACAATAAATTTTCTTACCAATAATTGAAATGGAGAAACATTGCTCAGAAGAGCTACCGTGTTTATACAGGCACATTATTTATTCTACTTGTGCCTCTCTGTCTTTTCTCCTTCCTCCGCCTATTTAAACTTCAATGAGCTTTTCAATGGAAAGATCCCATGTGTCATAGAAGTCCTGCTGGAAGAGACCTGAGCACTATCTTGTCTGATTCTCCCTCTCAAGGCAGGGTGAACTAGATGAGGTAGCTGAAAGGCTCCCCCAGATTGCCATCATCCACAAAGGACACGAAGGTGAGCTCCATCCTGTCATACAAGGAGATTATAAAGACGTTCAACAGTGTTGGCCCAAGTGCTGGTCACTGAGGGAAGCCGCTAGTGACTGGTTCTCAGGAAGACTCTGTACCACTGATGACATCTGGGCTTGATCGTCCAGCTAAACTCCCACCCATTTCATCATCGAGTTCTTCAGCCCAGATAGCACCAATCTGGCTGCAAGGAGACCATGGGAGACCATGTCTAAGGCCCTGTTAAATTCCAGGCACACAACATTGCCTACATTCCCCTCCTATACACCTTCAATAATCTTTTTATTTTCTTTCAATGGCCTGTAGGAGGACTTGTCCCACCACCTTCCCCCTTCCCAGGGGCTGAGGTGAAGGTGACCATTGTAATTCTCACAAACTTCTTTCTTATACTTCTCAAAGAGAAGTGTGATGTTTGTAATTTCTGAGGACCAGGGAACTTCCCCAATTGCTCTGGGTTTTTAGAGATGTTTGAGAAAGGTCCATGATAACACTGTCCAGCTCCACCAACACCTCTTTGTCCCTTCCCACACCAAAAACCTTCTAAATATCACACATTTCCACAGAAATGCCCAGGACAGAGCACATGCTTGTCCTTCTCCTCTGGTCCTGTTCATCAGAGAACCAGAAAGGATTTCTGCCTGCAGGCCCACAACTCTGAGGGGGTGTCTCTGCAGCTCACAGCTTGCCTGAGAATTTTTCTCAGTGTTGTTTGTATCCCCCAGAATATCTCTGGTTCACAGTCTGTAAATGAGGGTATTGATCAGGGGCATGAGGATAGTGTAGAAAAAAAATTTTGTCAAACTATCTGAGGAGGCCACAGGACTGTATCTGGGACAAGAATGACATGATGACTGCAGATGACATCAATACCCCTAGCCAAGATACAGCTGCCTTCTCAGCACAGACCTGCCAGTTTGGGAATCTTGCAGAGAGAAGTGGGTGGCACACAGCCTGGTACTGTCCTTAGGATGTGACCAGCAGCGGGAAATACTCAGCACCTGCAAAAAGTGCCAAAACCAGCACTGACACTGCTGTGAGCAGAGGTGGTACCTACAAGGAAGAACTTTTGTTTCTTTGTTAGTTGATTCAAAGAATTGTAAAAGAAGTTGTGAGAGGTGAAAGATTAAGGCATGTGTGCCTCTAAGTGCATTCACACTCCCTAGATGTGCTCTGTGCCTTCTGAAAGGTGGGAAATGCCTTCTTCTGAAGGGCAGTGTCACTCATGATTGCAGAACCCCTTCTGAGTGTGCAGGTGAGATGCTCCCCAGGGCAGCTCCTTTCGTTCTGTGCATTTGAAGGCAGGGGCCAGACAGCCAAGGAAGGGTGATGAAGCAGATAGAGGCTTTTGCAATAAGCCTGTCCAAGGAGGCCGAGGTGATTCTTACTGGGAAGGTGGGGTTGTTCCTGCAGTCACGCACAGAAGTGTCAGGGCTCTGTCAGGTGCCAACAGCTGGGCTGGCCTCGGGCACTCCTCTTACACACAGGGCTGTTCAGAGACACGAGTCCTTCCCTTGCACACGCAGAGGCAGTGCACTGCAGGAGCCATAGTGTCTCTCTGAACTCCTGCTGCCACCCCCAGAGGCTGGGAGGCACCTCAGCCCTGCGGTGCTCGCCCTGCTCTGCACCAGTGGGAGATGCCCCGAGGCATGAGGAATGGACACAGGGACCTCGGTTCAGGGAAGCACCTCCCAGTGCTGCATTCAGGGGGTTTCCTGGGGGATGTCAGTCTCTACGTGAAGTGACCCCAAGAGATGGTCTGTGCCACAGACCTTCATGGCACCCCCAGGAATAGCTGGTGGATTTTGTGCTCACTCAGGTTCATCTCACTGCTCACACATGATGTGCAGGTTTATGGTTTGTCTGTACAATGCAAACACGGACTTCTGACCTAGTCCTTTGTTGTCCTTCTGTGGAAGTATGAAAAACCTATCTGATCTGAGGTAAGAGGTCCATGCTGGAAATGGTGGTTGTTATTGTCTGGTCTGTGGCAATTGCCCTGGGGCTGCTTCCCCGGGGTGTCCAGCACACACGGGCACAGCCCAGCCCATGCTTTCCTGGTCCTTCAGGTCTCTCACAGGAGCCTGGCTGTACAAGGACACTGCTCTGTGCCCCCACCCTACACATGCACACGCTTCTACACTTCACTGGTGGTTTCTCTCCCAGACAATTTCCTGGGCATGGTCTTGAGAGCAACTCTTCGAAGAAGACCTGAGCCTTCCTGCACTGCCCTGAGGAGATCCCCTTATCTGATGGAAACGCTGTCATGAAGGCCAGCTCTGTCACGGAAGTACCCACTGCCTGTCCCTGCCTGCGGTCACAGGACTGCCACATCGTGGGACTGTGACCAAGGCACAAAACCACTCAGATCATAGACCACTACAAGGGCTCAGGAGCATAAAGTGGAAGCTGAAAATGAGCAGCACTGGAAAGACCAAGTGGTTGTGTTTTTTGGAAGCACTACTATGCCATGGTGCTTTTCCCATCCACCTCTGTACACAGGCACTAACCCAGCAGGTCAGAAGATGGTCTTGGAGGAAGGATCTCAGAGAAACATGTTGCTGCAACATCCTTTATCTTGTTTAAACAGAAAGAAAGCATAGGTCCTAATTTACACAGTCTCTGGGTCACACAAAAGCTTGATAGATGCATTAGTAGAAAAGGGTCAAATATTGACACTTCTTTGTAGAGAACACCATGTAAATTAAAGAAAGCAAAAAAGCCCACCCAACCCCAACAAAAAACCAACAAAAGCTACAGATTATGCACTGGGATGTAATGGTTTAAAATATGAGTGATTTACAGAAGACGGGTACTTTATTTTTTCACAAAATCATTCTGTTATCATTTCCTCAGGGCATCCTTGATCTCCTGGTTCCTCATGCTGTAGATGAGGGGGTTCACTGCTGGAGGAACCACTGAGTAGAGAAATGACATCACCAGGTCCATGGATGGGGAGGAGATGGAGGGGGGCTTCATGTAGGCAAAGATGGCAGTGCTGATAAACAGGGAGACCACGACCAGGTGAGGGAGGCACGTGGAAAAGGCTTTGTGCCGTCCCTGCTCAGAGGGGATCCTCAGCACGGCCCTGAAGATCTGCACATAGGAAAAAAGAATGAAAACAAAACACCCAAATCCTAAACAGACACTAACCACAAGGAGCCCAACTTCCCTGAGGTGGGAGCCTGAGCAGGAGAGCTTGAGGATCTGGGGGATTTCACAGAAGAACTGGTCCACAGCATTGCCTCCACAGAGGGGTAGGGAAAATGTGTTGGCTGTGTGCAGGAGAGAATAGAGCATCCCAGTGCCCCAGGCAGCTGCTGCCATGTGGACACAAGCTCTGCTGCCCAGGAGGGTCCTGTAGTGCAGGGGTTGGCAGATGGCAACGTAGCGGTCATAGGCCATGATGGTGAGAAGATAAAACTCTGTTGTTATCAAGAAGACAAAGAAAAAGAGCTGTGCAGCACATCCCAAGTAGGAGATGTCTCTGGTGTCCCAGAGGGAATTGGCCATGGCTTTGGGGAGAGTGGTGGAGATGGAGCCCAGGTCGAGCAGGGAGAGGTTGAGGAGGAAGAAGTACATGGGGGTGTGGAGGTGGTGGTTGCAGGCGATGGTAGTGATGATGAGGCCGTTGCCCAGGAGGGCAGCCAGGTAGATGCCCAGGAAGAGGTAGAAGTGCAGGAGCTGCAGCTCCCGTGTGTCTGCAAATGCCAGGAGGAGGAACTGGGTGATGGAGCTGCTGTTGGACATTTGTTCACTGCAGGCAGGGAGGTTGAACTAGAAGAGATCGACAAGTTAGGACAGACTTCTTTTATTCAATCTTACGCTGTTTGCCAAAAAGTCTCCTCAAAATTATTTCTTTTTCTTTGGGGGAAATGTATTCAATTCCTTTTTATGAGCTCAGATTTGTGATGTTCCAGAGGAGACATTCTTTGAAGGGGTAGAAATCCTCATCTTTCACATTTCTCTCAGCCTGAAAACAGGGGAGACCTGAAGGAAAATGTGTCTCCCTGTGCCTTAGTACAGAGTCAAGAGAATGCTGGAGCAAGTCCTGGCTCTCTGCTCCCTGGAGCTGTTTTGTGCCAGGAGCCATTTCTGTGTCCCCATGTCACTGCCCTGACAGTGCTGCCAGCCCCCATCCCACCCGCCGTGTGCTCAGCTCTGCCCTGCGGACCCCTCCTGGCAGCAGGACACGGCCCAGGGATAGCCATGTGTTGTCAGATTGTAAGAAGACACCACAGCAGTGACGGGGCTTTCAGTAGGCAAAGCAACAGGTAAAAGGACTTAAGCAGTTTTCTCACAGAACTTCACAGCTCTCACTCTAATGCTGTAGGAATCTGGGTCAAATATAATAGCTCCACTACTATTCACACCCTCCCAAATACATCAGGAAACTGTAGGCACAGATCCTAGAAAGCCCTTTTCCTTTCACATAGACCCTGCCTTGATGTACTTCTTGAAAAGCTGCCTCTGGCATTCTGGTGGGGCTAATCTGCACTCCTGATCCACGCATCAGCAGCACTCTCTGGAGAGCAGAAGGAGCCTGCCCTGGCGGGGGTCTCTCCTTCCCCCCACAGCTTCTCCCCACAGCGCCGTGGGGAGCTCCCCGGGCAGGCTGAGTGCTGACCCTGGCAGGCGGCAGAGTCCCTGCCCCAGCACACAGCCCCCTGGGGTGCAGGGACCCTGCTGGGAAGGACAGCCCTGGGCACCCCTGCCTGCACACCTGGCTGCACACCCCTGCAGCCAGCCCCGCCAGAAGGCAGCCCTCATGCCCTGGACCTCACAGGGAAGCCCTGCTCGGGAGCAGATCCTCCTCCTCCTCCTCCTCCTCCTCCTCCTCCTCCTCCTCCTCCTCCTCCTCCTCCTCCTCCTCCTCCTCCTCCTCTAGGCAGGAGGCAGATTCCTGGCGGCTCTGCCGCCTTCCCCAGATCCTTCCCCGAGCTGCAGCTGCATTGCCCTGCACCCCCAGACTTACTGTGGCCAGGGCCCTGACGCTTTCTCCTCCTCGGAGCTCTCAGCAGCCTCCCAGCCCAGGCTGCCTTGAAGCTGTGTGTGCCTCGCTGCTCTGCCCTGGGTGCCTGCAGGCAGTGCCCCCAGCCCTGCTGCGCTTTGCAGAGGAGCTGCTCCTGGGCAGAGCTGTCTCTCTGCAGCGCTGCCCACTTGCCAGGAGCTCCCTGCGGCCCAGGAGCCCGGCCCAGCTCAGCACCACAGCAACAGCCCAAGGCACTTTAATGATCCCTCAGGACGGTTTGGTGACAAGTCCATGAAAATCGGGTACAGAGAAGTACCTGAAGAAACCTCTGAAAAAGTTGGATTCAAACTCCAAAATTTCTTGTAGTTTTAATGGGTCCCACTGAGGGACACTGTTGACAAAGCCTCCCCAGGCTCTGGTTAGAGCAGAAATCTGGAGGCAGTGATGACAATTCAGAAACAAAAAGGGAAATGTGGCTGTGCTGCTTAGTAAATCTGAATGTGTTGCATTAAGCCAAAGTTCCAAGCCCTAAGCCCATTAACCAAATGGCCAAGCCACAACCGCCAGCCCCTGAGAAGGGAGATCCTGTCCCTCCCACATTCCTCAGGGCTCTTCCTGGGGTAGGGGGTATGGAGATGTGCACCTCCCAGGCTCCTGAGGATGCACAAGGAGGCCATGAGGCCCCTGTGCTGCAAGGGACTGTGCCTCCTCACAGGCATCAGTGGCAGAGACAACAGCCATAGCCAAAGTTGTGATGGGTTTGACTTTACTGGGGGCTTTCAGCTTTCCCACAGCCCTCTGTCATCTCCACCACAGGCTGTCCTATGGAGTTGCATCCCCTGTGCCTCTTTCCCTGCAGGCTGTCCTCATCCCCCCAGCTGTCTCACCTCGCTCCCACCTGAGCCTCTTCCTTTCTTTCCTGATCTCTCACCATCCTCCCTGGTTCTTTCTTGAAACACAAAGCCTTTGGCTGTTCCAGGATCCTTCTGAGCCGTGCATTGCATTGCTCCTTGTGTCCACTCTGGCCTTCCCCAGCTGCACTTTGTGACATTATTTCTTTCTCATGCTGTTTTCCACGAAGAAGAAAAACTCCACCATCTCTGAATCCTCTCTTCAAGCACTGTCAGCCTACTCCTAGACTGTTCCAAGTCTCTGCTCCACTGATCCCAGTGTGTTCACCTTCTCTATACCTGTCATGCGCTTGAGGCCTCCAAACTCCATTTTGGGAGATGACTGGATTCTCTTAAAGGTGTTTGGAGATGAAAACATAGTGGTCATAGGCCCAGAAAATCTGAGTGAGACTTTTTACCATGACTTGCACTGACATGACTAGGGGCAATGTTTTTAGATTTATATTTCATATAAAGAAGAAATGTTGCATTATGAAGGAGTTGAGGCTGTGGAACAGGTTTCCTGGAGAAGTTCCTGGGAAGGGACATGCATTACTTCTCTGGGCAACATGTTCCAGTGTCTCACCACACTCACAGTAAAGAACTTCTTCCTTATATCTAATCTAAATTTGGCCTCTGTCAGTTTAAAACCGTTACCCTCTTACCTATACCTACAGTCCCTGATAAAGAGCCCCTCCACATCGTTTCTGTAGGCCCCTTTGTACTAGAAGGCTTCTAGAAGGTCTCCTTGGAACCGTCTCTCCTCTGGTCTGAAGAACCCCAACTCTCTAAGTCTGTCTTCACAAGGAAGGTGCTTCAGCCCCCTGATGATCTTCGTGGCCTCCTCTGGATCTGCTCGAGAAGGTCCACGTCCTTCTCATATTGGGGTCCAAGAGATAGACACAGCACTGCAGGTGGGGTCTCCCAAGAGCAGAGCAGAGAGGGAGAATCCCCTCCCTCAATATGCTGGCCACACTTCTCCTGATGTAGCCCAGGACCCAGCTGGCTTTCCAGGCTGCAAATGCACATTGCTGGCTCACAGGCAGTTTTCCACCCACCAAAAACCCCAAGTCCCTCTCCACAGGGCTGCTCTCCATCCACTGCTCACCCAGCCTGGATTTGTACTTGGGATTGCTCTGACCCATGGGTAGGACCTTGCACTTGGTTTTGTTGAACTTTGTTGAGCAACCAGCAAGTAGACGAGGCCTGGGGGCCTGATATTTTTGAGAGCCTAAGTCAGGACTGGAGAATAGAGAGCCCAGAGTGTCTGTAAGTAGCTACTGGAGGAGTAAGGTGGCCCAAACCACCTCCTGGAGTAACTGTGGGGTCTTGGGCATCTGGCACTGATAAGACCATAGGTCTTGACCTGGAAGGCGAATTGTTCTTTCTGGAAGAGAGACTCAGGAATGCATGGAGCTCTGTCTGGAGATGGACGAAGAGTCAGCTGAGAGCTGAGGAGTCACCATAGGAGGGAAAACAACACAGGCACAACTGTGGTGGGTGGATGGATGGCTGCTTTGGACATCCTGATCAGGAAGAAGTGGATGAGGCCTTCTTCTGACAACTGGAAGAAGCCTCATGTTTGCATGCCCTGGTCCTCATGGAGGACTTACACTATGACCACATATGCCGAAGGTGAAACAGACCAAGGTGTAAGGCCCACAGGATGCTTCTGGAGCTTATTGAGTTATCCCGAGAAGGGTGACTGAGGAGGCAGAGAGGTGAGGTGCACTGTTGGGCTTCATAACTAGAAACAAGGAAGAGGTGGTCAGGGATGTAAAAGTCAGGGGTGAGAAGGTAGAGCTGAGTCTCATGAAAGAAGGGAACAAGGCCAAGAGCAGGACTTGATGAAAGCAGGGTTTGTCCTGCTAAGGGACTTGATTGGAAGAATACCCTAGTATATGGCCCTACGGAGAAGAAGGGTGGAAGGAGCAACCCTTGAAGTTGAAGGGTTTCTTCCATTTCCATAACAGTCCACCCCAACATGCAGGAAGTTATGGAAAGGTGGAACTACTCTGGCATGGATGAGAAATGAGTTCCCGACTAAAATGAATCATGAAGAGGTAGCAAAGGGAAGGTGGAATCTGGCTGCCTTCCAGCCTCAATGGTTGTGTAACTGTGCAGGAGAGAGGAATTTTTGTGTGTGTGTGTGTGTGTGTGTGTGTGTGTGTGAAGAGAGATGAGGGGATCCTGGGGCCAGGTTCTGGATGGAGAGAAGTTGTAAGACCACCTCTTGGAGGTATGCATTATCTTTGCCTATATAGATATAGATATAGATCTTGTTGTAACAGAGTATAGCATACCAACAGCCCACCTTTTTTTCCATTTCTCCAGTGACCATGGTTTTGACTGGCCTAGACAGCTTGCACCACAGGTCTTCCATTGACGATAATGCATTTGTGCGGCAGAGAGTTTGCATCAGTACAGGGACAGGGCTGGATCTGACAGGGGCCATGAAGCAGCTGCCAGGAGGTGACAGCAAGGACAAGTTTCAAAGGCCAAATTTATATGTCTTAACTTTTCTCTCCTTAGGAAGGAAGAGCTTGCCAGGAGCCAGTGGTTGCAAGGAAATGCAAGAGCAAAAGGAAGAGCTTCAGATCCTCATTAGAGACCAAGGCTGAAAAAGGAACATGCAGGGCTTCCGCTGAATGGAAAGGCTGATTTAATAACAGCAGAGGCAGGTGGGGCTGGGGCACTCAAAGCCCTCTTTGCCTGAGTCTTTACTGAAAAGTTCTCCAGGCCTCTGTGCTGAGGGAAAGGGCTCAACAAGCAGGAGAGCATGCATTGGCAGGAATCTCCCGATCTCCTGATCAAGTCTAAATATGAAGGGAAGTCAAGACCCTGTATGTCAGACACTCTCTGGACTGTGTTTGTCCCTACCTCCAGCCCCACATGTCTCTCACCAGCCCCCTGCGACTTATAGTACCTTTGTTCCAATCTGAGATTTTTCCAGGACGGTCTGTAGCTGCACATTTCAGCGCATTCACACCAACTCCTACCTGCCGTATTTGGGAAATGAGCTGCACACAGAGACAGAAAAATGTTTCTTACTTGCCAAAAAAAAAAAAAAAAAAAAAAAAAAAAACCAAAAAAAAACAAAACAAAACACAAGATGGTCCAGTTTAATAATTAAAAAAAAAAAAAAAAAAAAGAAACCCAGAACTCCTCTTCTGCATATGAAGTCCACCTAAACTGCTCTGAAGTCAAGTGCCTATAGTGGAGATGCCCTTACACCAAAGGAAAACATATTTTTTGTCAAGCAGGGATCCCAAGATCCCTCAGAGTACCCCCTACCCCAGACTCTGTCTGTAATCACTCACGGTCACTCACACCTGAAGTTATACACTCCCTAAATTCACAGAGGGATGCAAAGAGTCAAAAGAAAGGAAATACCCTCTTTTGAATAGCCATATCTGCACTCATCCCACTGTATGTGGGCTACAAGTACGTCTTCCAGTAGGCTCTGCAGCATCCGGACCCACTCATTTCTCATTTGCCTCCAACATGGGGCAGCTTGGGTGCAAGTGTCCAGGCTTCCTCATCTACTCAAGGGACAGAAATGAGCTGTCTCGACTGAGATGCTTTGTCTCACCCTGCCTGTCCACCAGCTCCTGCTCCAGAAAGTCTCCAACCAGCCTGGGGACACATTTCCCAGTCCCATGCCATGGCCTCATCTACCCTTGTGTATCTTGCGGGCAGTGGTCACCACTTTGTGGGCAACTGAATCAACCCTTGAATGAAGATATTTGGCACAAGTTGAACCATTTGCAGTGTTGACCTTGGTGTAATCCATATGAAAGAAGATTTCATTGCCAGAACTTTGACACTGTTCTGTACATTCTCATTCATTCTTTCACAGGCCATGGACAAAGACCAGCAAGCTGATAACGCTTTGTCTCTCCCTATGTAAAGAGAGTTGGATACATCTGGTTCCTTTTGACAGGTAACGTTCATATTTTTTCATATAGCCCCTGATTCGATTCTTCTCCACCATCGGCTGTTTTCCTCTGGAGTCCTGCCTTGAGGCACAATGGCTTAGGAGAACCTCTTGGTGAAATATGAGGTAAAGAGAACTTAAAGTATCTCTGCTCTATCGCCACCAATCTTAAAAAATTTAGTTGCAACCAAGCATTATTCCTGTTTCTTCTTGCTACTGTTCCTGAAGTAGTAAAATCTTATGATGCAGCCCTTGAATTCCCATTCAAGTTTCAATTGAGTTTTGATACAGGAGATTGCTGTGCTTGGAGGATGCTGTCTTTGAAAACCAGGTACACTTGGCTTTGCTGCCCATCAGTGCTGCTGACCATGAGATCCCGGCTAAAACTCCCCATAATCAGCCAGATCTGCTTCACTGAGGACCAACATTTGCAGTCCTCTATTCCCCTTCCTCACTGCCCTCAGGAGCTCAGACTCCGTTATCACTGTCCCAACAACCAGCCTTCACACGCCTGCTCAGCCCTTCCTTGCTTGCAGTTACCAGCTCCAGGTTTGCATTGCCCTTGTTGGCCCATCTGGTAGCTGTGAAAACAAGCTGTCCCCAAACTGCCTGGACTGTTTGCATGCTGCTGTGTTCCTCTTCCAGAAAATTCTGGGGCCATTAATGTCCCCAGTGAGGCCCAGGCTTCTCCAGCCAGAAACTTCCTTGGGGGACTTTGGAAAGATTATGGCAGTTTCTCCATTCATGTTAAAACCAGAGGCCCGCTCTTGTCCCAGCTGAGGGCATGAGTGCACATTTGGGTCATAGCACCTCAGGGGTAGCACCAGGCCAAGCTCTGACTTGTCTCAGGGAAACCTGGTACCAAGTGTCCAAGACCCCATGCGTGCAAAGGCTTTTCTCCAGAGCAGAGACGGGCCAGAGCAGACGGTAATGGAAACATAAAGCCAAAGCTGGAAGCCAAGAGAGTGAGCAAACCCTCCTGTCCCCAAGGCCAGAGAGAAACTGGGCTGGGAAGCACAGGCCTGGATAGAAAATGGTTTAAGGATTTCCCCTGGTTACATCCCGTTCAGTATATGGCTGGGTTTTTTTCATCATGCTCTCTTATCTTCAGATCTTCAGGGCCGTGCTGAGGATCACCTCTGAGCAGGGACAGCACAAAGCCTTCTCCATGTGCCTCCCTCACCTGGCCATGTTCTCGCTGTTCATCCACACTGCCATGTTTGCCTACCTGAAGGCCTCCTCTATGTTCTCCCCATCTCTGTCTCTGGTAGTGTCATTTCTGTAATTGGTGATGCTTTCAGCACTGAACCCCCTCTTCTATAGCATAAGGAACCAGGAGATCAAGGATGCCCTGAGGAAACTTATTGGAGGTTTTTCAGCAGCCATAGACTCTCAGAATTTCTCTGCAGATGATCCCTACTATATGTCATGACAGCCCAAGAATACCTTTCTTTCTTTATACGTTTTGGTCCTCATTTTTCCAGTTGTGATGATGTGTTCTTCAAAGAAATAGCATTATTCTTTCTCTCTTACTTCAGATTTTAACCATCTTGTGCAACCCAGAGGCTTGTTCTCAATAAGGAGCTCTCTGTGTATTTAAGCAGAATAAATGAACTGACAACTTCTTTATCTTAGATCCATCCTGATTGGGGCAGGAATGAATGGGGAATGAAAACACCTTTCTGGGTGCACCAGCTCAGGGCAGGCCTCTCTGTCAGCGTGGCAGCAGAAGCTGCCTGAGAACCTCCAGGGCCGGGGCTCTTGTGCAGGTCACGGGAGAGGGGATGGCACAGAGGGGCTGCAGAGCCCTCAGGATGTGCTGGAGAGGAGAGCAGGGGATGCAGGGTGCCACTGACCTCCTTCTCCTTGTGCCATTGATTCATCCCATCTCCGGGGCTGACCCCTCCCTGACCCCGAGGAGCTGCTCTGCCTTTCAGAGGGGCTAAGGCCGTGGTGGGAGTGCCAGGAACCTGCCTTGGGACTAACCCAGACTGGGCTTTGCTGGGGAGGGAGGTGGAGGAGGGCAGGGGAGGGGGAAATCTTGGAGAAGTTGGGCTTGACTAGAAAGTACCAGGAAGAGAAAAAACAGAGTATAAGTCGTACTGCATGACCACGCAGGGAGAAGACACACCAGGGGATTTGTGGTGCAGAGCCAGGGCTTGTGGAAGGGATTGAAGGCATGCAGGTGCAGGAGAGAAGAGGCTGCTCTGTGCTCTTGTTGGCATGAACAGACCAGGAAGGTGGCCCAGGGCCTTCATCTCCCCCCAGCATCTCTCACTGGTTATTTCCAGCACTGGCTGCTCACCCAAGCTTATGAGTGAGTCTTTCTGTGAGACCATCTCCATCCTCCTGCTGGTCTCAGGGTCTGTATGGGGGGACTGGCCAGCCCTGCCCGGCCTCTCTCCTGGCCCAGACCCCAACAGACCCTGGAGCAGGGCTGTCTGTAAAGACCAGCATGGGCCACAGCTGGGTCTGGGCAGGGGTCAGATGCTGGGGGAGCCTCCAAACCACCATGGACTTGGGAGAAGGGGCAATGAAAACTGTACTGGGGATTGATCCAGAGAACCTTTCAACTATCACAAACCAAATGAAGGAGGTGATTGGTGAAATACAGCACAGATTGCTCAAGGGCAAATCATGACAATATAACATCATCAGCTTTTTAACAAATAACATCTTCTAGTGACATGGGGAGATCAGTGGATGTTGTTGTCCTGGACTTCAGCAAAGCATTCAACACCTTTTCCTACATCCTTCTCCTGGACAAAGTGGCAAGAGAGAGATTGGGGGGTTGGTGTGTGAGATGGGTAGGAAATTGTCTCACAGGCTGCACTCAGAGGGTGGCGATCAATGCTTTTACTTAGGCTGGAAGCCTGTAGCATGTTGGATCCCCCAGGAATTGGTACTGGGTCCCATGCTGTTCAACATCTTCATAAAAGATCTGGATGTTGTGATTGAAAACACCCTCAGCAAGTTTGCTAATGACGTTAAGCTGGGTGGTGAGGTGGACATGCCAGAAGGGAGAGTCATCTTACAGAGAGACCTGCACAGGCTGGACGAATAGGCCAGCAAGAAGAATATGAACTATGAGACAAAGACAAGTCAAAAGTCCTGCACCTGAGTCAGAGCAACCAAAGAGCCCAGTAGAGGCCAGGAGGTGTGTGGCTGGGGAGCAGCCTTGCTGAGAGGGACCTGGGGGTTCCTGGTGGAAAGCAAGCTGAAGAGGCTCTGGCAGTGCCCCGCTGCAGCAACAACAGCAAATAGGCTCCTGGGCTGCATCCACAGGGGCGTTACGAGCAGACACAGGGACATGATCATCCCACTCTGCTCAGGCTTTGTCAGGCTACAGCTGGAGTGCTGTGTCCAGTTCTGGTCCCCACAATGGAAGAAATCCACAGGCAGACTGGAGACAGTCCAGAGGGTTAAGGACAGTCATTCACTGGAAGGAACTCCCCAAGGATGTGGTGGAGTCCCCACCACTGCAGGTTCTCAAGAAGCAATTGGACAGGGTGCTAGGTAGTCTCATGTAGGCTCCCTTTCTCAGAAAAGGTTGGACCTTTCCAAGCTGGGCTGCTCTATGATACAATGATTCTATGAATATCTCTTTGATCAGTTGACGTCAGCTGTCCTGGCTGTGTCCCATCTACCCCTAACTTCTTGCCCACCTGCAGCTATTCACAGGAAAGAAAGAGTGAGAAATAGAAAACACCTTGATGCTGCACAACAATTGCTCCGCAATGACAACAACAATGCTGTGTTATCAATGCTGATTTAGACTCCAATGAAAAACAAGCCACTATAACAGCTGCAACAATGAAAGTTAACCCCATCCCAGCCAGTACCAGCACACTTAAACCAAAATAGATACAACAGTGTACAGGTTGTCTGGCGAGTGATGAGTGGGGGGTAAATCACTCTCTTCACTCTTCTGGCAGGGCTCCTCTTTAGACACTCCAGGACACTGCTGGCTGCCTTTGCAACCAGGTCATGCTGCATTGTGCTGATCGCTGCTGGATCATGTTTTGCTTTCTATTCCTGAGCACAACCAAAGACTTGTGCACAGAGCTGCTCCTCATCCAGGCAGACCCCTTCTGCTGTCACTACAGGGTGTCATCCTCTCCTAGTGGCTAGACCTGGATGTTTTCCTTCTGTCTTGTGAAATTCCTGACAGGACAGTCCTCTCATCTGCCAGGTTTCATCAGAATGGCATCCCTAGGGCACAGGAATGGTCCTCTCAATTTACTGTCATTGACAAACACTGTCAGAATTGCCTCCTCTGGGTCATGGATAGAGTTGTTAAATTGCCCAGATCCCAGGAGAGCTCCCTGTGCTGCCCCACAATGCCCCAGTATCTCCCACTGGCCTCCAGGTAGAGTATGACCCCTTCACCACAGCTCTCTGAGCCTGAGCCTCCAACTGGTGTTTCACCTCTCTGTCTGTCGATCCACCCAGACTGTAATGGCCTAACGTGGGTACGAGAATATTGAGGGAGATCATGGCCAATGTCTTGCTGCATTGGAGGTACCTGACATCCACTGTTCTTATGTCACACACAAAAACAGTTACTTCATCCTGCAGGCAATCAGGTTGGCGGGGCATGATTTACCCTTGGACAGTCCCTGCCAACTGAATTTGGACATTTTCTTCTCTTCAAAGTGCCCAGGAGCATCACCCAAGAGGACTCTAACTGACGGCACACTCCTCACCAAAGAGAGCTTGTACAGCCTGTGGTTCCCTGGGTGGCCCTTGTGGGCTCTTTCCAAGATGGCTGCAACATTGGCTTGTCCTCTCCCACAAGAACCCTCTACCAATCCCGTGACCTCTTAAAAGCCATATGCCAAAGAAATATCCATATTCCAGTCTAATTTCATTGCCACTATCCTGCCTGGTTTACCACATACTCAATTTCTCTAATCTTTCATGAATTTGCACCTGGCCAGGATACAATGAACATTTCTCACCTCACCTTTTCAGATGCAGACTGAGGAGGCAACGGACATTTCCATTATTCTCCAGCTTTTTCTTTCATTATTGTTTGTACCTTCAGATAACTCTCACCTATGTTGCTCTTTTGAACTTTAGGGAGTAAAAACTTTCAACAGCCTCATTGTTTCCTTAGTCAACCCTTCAATTGTGTTTATACCTATCTTTGTGGATTTACCTACCTAAGTTATTTCTCCTGACAGTAGCCCTCCCAGAAGGGAATGTCATTAGAGTTATCTTGTACTTAGCATATATTTCTGGATCACTAATTTATTGGTCATGAAAATATATCACACTTCTAATTTCTTACTTTCCAAGGAACAGAAACCCTTCTGTGCCTGTGGGCAGCCGGTTCTCTAAGGGCAGAAGTGGGAGCTGGTGTAAAGGACCTGTAAGATCCAGCTGCAGAGATCAGTGGAGAAGGCTGATTTAAGGAGAAGTGATGCAAGTTCTAGGGGGCCAATGTGAGAAATGGTGAGACTGGGCAATGAGGATCCAGGTTGTCCATACTATGTTGGACCCCAAGGGACTGTCCAGACCTCCCAAGGAGACAGTGTGCATCAATATCAGAGACAGAATGTTGTTATCACCTCTTCTCTAAACAGAAATTAATATAAAATGCTCTTTATAATGAAGAATCATTTTTATTAGATATATTTGGAAATGTTCCTCCTTAACTACATTCCAAAATTTATTCAATTATCTGTACGAGTCTTCAAGACTTAAAGGAAAATGCATGGCTTGTTAGGACATTCTGTATTTTAATGAGCCCCATGGTGTGTTTGGCCCTGAGTCCATGAGCCTCAGATACTGAGAGGAGACTGAGCAAAATACTCAAGAAGTCAAAGTCAGAAGAAAACCCAAAGTACCTTGAAGCATTGATTGGCCCCACTGAGGGCCATTACTGAAAAAGCCTCCCCATGGGCTCGTTAGAGCAGATAATTGGAGGCTGTGGTTGCAGGTAGGCAAAGGCACTGTGCAGGTGGCTGTAAGGCTGCAAAACACACTTGTTTGTTTTATGAAGCATAAAGGCCAAGCCCTGACACCCCCCCAGGCCATACGAAGGCAGGTCCTGTCCCTCATGTGTGGGTCAGGACTCTTTCTGGGGGCAGTGGGGTGTGAGGGTGAGCAATGCCACATGTAGGGAAACTGCACAATACCTCCCAGCTTCCCCAAGAAGGGACAAGGAGGAAATAAATTCCAGAGCCTCAAAATAAGTTTTACCCTGGTAGGTCTCAGTGACAGAGGCAACTGCCATAATCAAGGGGACAAAGAGCTTGTTCTTGTGTGGCCTTTCAGTCCTCCCAGAGCCCTTGGTCACCACTACTGCAGGCTTCCTTCTACTGTGCTCTTTATGCACCATTTTCCCTTCAGGATTTTGGCATCCATCTTGCTTTCCCACCGAGCTGTCACCCCAGCATTTCTGTACCTTCACTGACATCTCTCCACCCTCGCTGTCTGCTCCTTGAAAAACAATGTTGTGGGCTTTTTGAGAGTCCTTCTGGGCACCTCCTATGCCACAACGCAACCCTTGTAGTGAGATTTCCTTCTCTCACATCCAGACTGAAGTTTCCAAGCTGCACTTTGTGGAGCTTTCCTTCTCCTCCCACTTCCAAGAAAAGCTCCATCATCTCCGAAACCATCCTTCAAGCTGCAGACATCTGCTACAGTGCCCTGAGCCTCCACTTTACCAGGCTAAAGAAGCCCAAGTCCCTCAGCCTACCCTCAGAGGAAGGTGCCTCCACTTTACCAGGCTAAAGAAGCCCAAGTCCCTCAGCCTACCCTCAGAGGAAGGTGAGGACTGGATCTCAGAAGAAGGCTGTGACAGCAAACAGCAGGACTGTCATGGTGTCACTGCAGGAGAGCTCCAGTGAAATCACAGAAGAGGTGGCTCACTCCACTGGGGCCACAGCACTGTATCTGGGACAGGAATGAGATGATGACCCTAGATGACATCAATACCCCTAGCCAGGGTGCAGCTGCCTTCTCAGTGCAGACCTGCCAGTTTGGGAATCTTGCAGAGAGAAGTGGGTGGCACATAGCCCGGTACTGACCTTAGGATGTGGCCACCAGCGGGAAACACTCAGCACCTGCAAAAGGTGCCAAAACCAGCACTGACACTGCTGTGAGCAGAGGTGGTACCTACGAGGAAGAACGTTTCTTTCTGTGTTAGTTGCTTCAATCAATTGTAAAGGAAGTTGGGAGAGGTGAAAGATGAAGGTATGTGTGCCTCTGAGTGCATTCACACTCTCTAGATGTGCTCTGTGCCTTCTGAAAGGTGAGAAATGCCTTCTTCTGAAGGGCAGTGTCGCTCATGCTTGCAGAACCCCTTCTGAGTGTGCAGGTGAGATGCTCCCCAGGGCAGCTCCTTTCATTCTGTGCATTTGAAGGCAGGGGCCAGACAGCCAAGAAAGGGTGATGGAGCAGAGAGACACAATGCAAATTTGGACTTCTGACCTAATCCTTCTGTGTCCCTCTGAAGACAGATAAACAGCCTCTCTGAGCTGGGGTGAGAGGACCATGCTGGAAATGGTGGTTGCTATGTGCTGGTCTGTGGTGATTGCCCTGGGGCAGCTTCCCCGGGGTGCCCATCGCACATGGGCACAGCCCAGCCCCTGCTCTGCTGGGCCTTCAGGTCTCTCACAGGAGCCTGAATGTGTGAGGACACTGCTGTGTGCCCCCACCCTGCACATTCACACATTTCCAGTCTTCACTGGTGGTTTCTCTTCTGGGCAATTTCCTGGGTATGCTCTTGAGAGCAACTCTGGAAAAAGACCTAAACCTTCCTGCATTGCCCTGAGGAGATCCCCTTGTCTGATGGAAACACTGTCCTGAAGGCCAGCTCTGTCACAGAAGTGCCCACTGCCTGTCCCTGCCTGTGGTCACAGAACTGCCACATCGTGGGACTGTGACCACGGCACAGAAGCACTCAGATCATAGGCCAATAAAAGGGCTCAGGAGCAGAAAGGGGAAGTTTAAAACCAGCAGCTTAGGAAAGATCAAGTGCATTTGCTTCCTGGAAGCACTGCTCTGCCAAGATGTTTTTCCCCTTCACCTCTGCACACAAGCACTGTCCCAGTAGATCCAGAGAACAGCTTCGAGGAAGGATCTCAGAGAAATATATTGCTGCAGTATCCTTTATTTTGTTTAAACACAAAGAGAGCATAGGTCCTCATTTACAAAGTCTCTCAGTCACACAAATCTTGATAGATGCCAAATTATAAAAGCAACAAATAATCACACTTCTTTGTAGAGAATATTACGTAAAGTAAAACAAACAAACAAAAAAAAATGAACTCCCAAAACCCCAACAGAACCTACATACTGTGCCCTCCTTTGTAATGAGTTACATTTCAAGTTATTCACAAAATAAAGGTAATTTATTGTTTCAGAAATTCATCCTGTTATCAGTTCCCTCAGGGCATCTTTGATCTCCTGGTTCCTCATGCTGTAGATGAGGGGGTTCACTGCTGGAGGCATCACTGAGTACAGAAATGACACCGCCAGGTCCAGAGATGGGGAGGAGAT
Organism: Tyto alba; assembly: GCF_018691265.1. Taxonomy (NCBI): domain Eukaryota; kingdom Metazoa; phylum Chordata; class Aves; order Strigiformes; family Tytonidae; genus Tyto; species Tyto alba. Next base: position 11,143,958 of record NW_024881277.1, on the reverse strand, counting down.
GGAGGGGGGCTTCAGGTAGGCAAAGATGGCAGTGCTGATTAACAGGCAGAGCACGGCCAGGTGAGGGAGGCACGTGGAAAAGGCTTTGTGCCGTCCCTGCTCAGAGGGGATCCTCAGCACGGCCCTGAAGATCTGCACATAGGAAAAAAGAATGAAAACAAAACACCCAAATGCTAAACAGGCACTAACCACAAGGAGCCCAACTTCCCTGAGGTAGGAATCTGAGCAGGAGAGCTTGACGATCTGGGGGATTTCACAGAAGAACTGGTCCACAGCATTGCCTTGGCAGAGTGGTAGGGAAAATGTGTTGGCTGTGTGCAGGAGAGAATAGAGCAGCCCAGTGCCCCAGGCAGCTGCTGCCATGTGGACACAAGCTCGGCTGCCCAGGAGGGTCCCGTAGTGCAGGGGTTTGCAGATGGCAACGTAGCGGTCATAGGCCATGATGGTGAGAAGAGAAAACTCTGCTGTAGCAAAGAAAAAGAAAAAAAACAGCTGTGCGGCACATCCTGGGTAGGAAATGTCCCTGGTTTCCCAGAGGGCATTGGCCATGGCTTTGGGGAGAGTGGTGGAGATGGAGCCCAGGTCGAGCAGGGAGAGGTTGAGGAGGAAGAAGTACATGGGGGTGTGGAGGTGGTGGTCGCAGGTGATGGCTGTGATGATGATGCCGTTTCCCAGGAGGGCAGCCAGGTAGATGCCCAGGAAGAGCCAGAAGTGCAGGAGCTGCAGCTCCCGTCTGTCTGCAAATGCCAGGAGGAGGAACTGGGTGATGGAGCTGCTGTTGAAAAATTGCTTCCACTGGTCATTGGGCACTGTCCATGGAGGAAAAGACATTGAAATGTTAGTGTAGACTTGTCTGAGATAAAACCTACTTCATATCTCTCAGTGACTGCCTCTCCCTTTTAACCAAGTCCTCCAGTTCTGCTATGAGCTCTGGAGGAGTCAGTCCTACCAGACAGCCATAGATAAATCAGAACATGTGTGATCACAGATTAAATCCACTCATGTTCAGCGTTTTTGCTCCCAATTCACCTTACTGCAAGGCATAGCTGTGGGGATATTGGATTTTTTAAACCATTTTTGTTGCACCACTACACATGAGGAGTGGTTTTAAGGCAGAAATTTATGGCATTTCTGCTGAACTCCTACTGAAACATTGTATGTTTTGAGAGACCAAGGGGCTGTCCTGAAATTCAGAGTGAGGAGAGTTGCTCTGTCCATCAGCCCTGGTCTCATCTGAGCTGTGCTGACACCATTTTGAGCTGGATGATGGAAACAGGGCACTGCTGGGACTAGAGGAATCCAGTCTCCAAGCACAGCTCTCCAAAGCCCTCAGCCCCTCTCATCACACCTGAGGAGGATCTCAGCTCTCCCCTCCCAGCCAGGGACACAGAGGGCTCATTGCAGCTGCCTTTGTGCAGATGCCCAGCAGCATTTCCATGGCCTTAACACTGAGGTGTTTCCTCCCTGGGGCTGCTGGATAACACAGAGATGTCCTGGGAAAGCTGTGCCCACCTGGAGAGAAACCTGGAGCCCAGCACGAGCCCATCACAGGAAGAGTTGAGTGTCCTAAAATGGAGGTGTCCTGAAGAGAAAATTAGGTCCTTTGTTTTATCCACAGATTATGAGGAAACTTTACTCCTATGGACACATCTGCACAGCAGGACCCACAGGGTTGGGCTCTGAACTGCAGCTTAACCCCACCACCCCCCATCCCAGCAAGTCCAGGGATGACAGGGGAGCAGATACAGGAGGGGGAAAATGGAGAAATACCACACTGCTCGTGTTCTTGGAGGCAGAAAGGGACAGGCAGTTGGGTATTGGGTAGTTTCTCCTCTTCAAGGGTGAGGCCGCTAGCAAGGTGCCCCATGACCTTGAGGGCAAAGGCTGTGTTGGACAGGGGGAGATCAGGGTGTTGCTCCATGGAAGGCATCTGCACTGCAGGGAATGGCAGGGAGGTGCCCAAATCCCCCCTCCCACAGCGTTCCTGGCAGCAACTCCCTCTCCCTTCATGCCCATATCTCTGGTTCCTGCAGCTGTCCCTGCCTGGAGCCGCTTCTCTGTCCCCTTATCTCCTCCCTGTCAGTGCTGCCAGCCCCCATCCCACCCGCCCTGTGCTCAGCTCTTCCCTGCGGACCCCTCCTGGCAGCAGGACACGGCCCACGGGCAGCTCTCTAGGTGCAGGGGCTCAGGAGCGACTGAGAATCCTAAAGACAACTGAGATCTGAGTTATTCCACTAGAGTGGAGAAAAATATCTAGCAATGCCCATCCAGCCAACCAAAAAACAAAACTCAAAGAAAAGGTCTTTGCATTTCAAGTAAAAGCAGCCTTGATATCCTTCTGCAGAAGGAACCTCTGCAAAAGACCTCAGAGTGATCTGGAGTTGTGAGCATCCCTGATCCGTGCAGCAGCAGCCTCTGGAGAGCAGAAGGAGCCTGCCCTGGCGGGGGTCTCTCCTTCCCCCCACAGCTTCTCCCCACAGCGCCGTGGGGAGCTCCCCGGGCAGGCTGAGTGCTGACCCTGGCAGGCGGCAGAGTCCCTGCCCCAGCACACAGCCCCCTGGGTGCAGGGACCCTGCTGGGAAGGACAGCCCTGGGCACCCCTGCCTGCACACCCGGCTGCACACCCCTGCAGCCGGCCCCGCCAGAAGGCAGCCCTCATGCCCTGGCCCTCGCAGGGGGCACCAGGGAAGCCCTTCTCGGGAGCAGATCATCCTCCTCCTCCTCCTCCTCCTCTTCCTCCTCCTCCTCCTCCTCCTCCTCCTCCTCCTCCTCCTCCTCCTCCTCCTCCTCCTCCTCCTCCTCCTCCTCCTCCTCCTCCTCCTCTAGGCAGGAGGCAGATTCCTGGCAGCTCTGCCGCCTTCCCCAGATCCCTCCCCGAGCTGCAGCTGCATTGCCCTGCACCCCCAGACTTACTGTGGCCAGGGCCCTGACGCTTTCTCCTCCTCGGAGCGCTCAGCAGCCTCCCAGCCCAGGCTGCCTTGAAGCTGTGTGTGCCTCGCTGCTCTGCCCTGGGTGCCTGCAGGCAGTGCCCCCAGCCCTGCTGCGCTTTGCAGAGGAGCTGCTCCTGGGCAGAGCTGTCTCTCTGCAGCGCTGCCCACTTGCCAGGAGCTCCCTGCGGCCCAGGAGCCCGGCCCAGCTCAGCACCACAGCAACAGCCCAAGGCACTTTAATGACCCCTCAGGAGGGGTTGGAGACAAGTCCATCAACCTCAGGCACTGAGAGGTAGTTGATGAAACCTCTCAAGGAGTCAGTATCAGATACAAACTCCAAAGTTTCCTGCACTGTTAATGGCTCCCACTGAGGATGCTATTGACAAAAGCTCCCAAGGGGCTGGTTAGAGCAGAAAACTGGAGAAAATTATGACGGTAGACAAATGCCATTGAAAGGAAGATGTTCTGTGTGAACATGGATGTGTTATGTTAAGAGAAAGGGCAAATTGCTCACCTCCAGCCCCTGGGATGGGAGATCCTGTCCCTCTCACATTGCTCAGGACTCTTCCTGGGGTAGTATTCTATGGGGATGAGCAATAACAAGAGCAAGACTACTGTACAATACCTCCCAATCTCCCAGGGTGGGAAGGGCTGGCAATGAGACTCGACTGCTGCACGGATCAGGTGGGATGTCAGCAGAGAGGAGGTGTCTGAAGAAGGCCTCATCTACTTCCTCCTCCTGATCAGGAGATCTGTAGCAGACATCCACCCACCGCAGTGGTGCCCATGATGTTCTCCCCTCTCCTGTTGACCCCTCAGCTCCCAGATGACTCATTGTCCATCCCCAGGCAGAGCTAAATGCGTTCCTGCAGCTCCCTCCCAAAGGGCTGCTTCCCCTCTGGGTCCAGACCTACGGCTTTATCAGTACCAGACCCCCAAGAAGCCACAGTTCCTCCAGGAGGGGTATTGGCAGTGCCCTGCAACTCCTCGTACTGTTCTCTTGTGAGAGACGCCCCAGTCAAGATGAACCAGCTGCATGCAAGCATTAAAAGCAATACACTGTGGTGCAAGCCATGCAGGCAGGTTTTGGAGCACATTAGGAACACCTGCCTGATAAGGGTGACTGAGAAACCTGTGAGGTGAAGTGCCCTGTGGGACTTCATCTTTACAAAGAAGAGCTGGCCAGGGATGTAACAGTCAGGGATGAGAAGGTAAAGTTGAGGCTCCTGAAAAAATGGCACCCTTAGATTTTTCCTCTTGTTTCCTCTCCTATTTTGCTGTTTAATTCTTATTTTTCCCTCTGACAGCGAGAATGTTTTATCAGACTGGTTTTCAGCAAGAAAGTTGTCACTGACTGAGGAAGATTCTTTATAATTTTTCTGTTCTACCTGGCAAAGGTCAACCGTGGATGGAAAGACATGCTTAAAAACAGAACAGTTTTAAACACAGCATGTTTTTCTTTTCTCTGTTGGGCTTTGGTGTTCCTTGGTAATCAAACCCTTTCCAGGGAATAAATCTTCCCTCTTTTCTAACTCTCCTGCTTGCCTTTACTTCCCACACACTTCTGCATTTGTCAACGTCTTCATGTCGCCTTCTCCCTGTTTCTGTCCTAATCAAAAAGCTAAAGCCACTTCACTGACGTGTTTTCCCTTTCACTACAATACATTTTTGATCAGCCTAAAATACATGTTTAAATAAGCTACAGTAAAAACAAGTGAGAAATCCCTATTTTTTCTCCATTGACTGTGAAGTGACTCTTGGGGAAAGAGCTCAAATACAAGAACTTACATACAGTTTACAGTGGATTCCTACTCTAGCCCCCATACTACGTTTGCTCTTAGTGCATAAAATGATGCCTTCTTGCGCTAGGCTAATTCTCCCCTCCTCTCTTTTGTTCTCCTTTCAATCTTTGTATGAATGTCTTATCCTTCTACACTGTTTTGTTCTGTCTCATCTTCTTTTAACCTCCTGAAGCTCTTTCCCATGATGACCATCTGCCCTCACTTATTGCAGCTCGGATGCTGAGATGTTGAACCATATGACCGTCACAGAGTTCCTTCTCTTTGGCTACTCCTCCCTCTAACATCAGGAACACCTAACGGCAATTACTCTCCTGGCTTTGTGTCTGGTGATCTTAGGGGGAAACTTGCTGATTGTTTCCCTCATCCTCGCTGAAAGAGACCTCTATGGGCCCAGGTACCTTTTCCTCTGTAACCTCTCCTGTCTGGAGATCTTCATCACGACATCCGTCATATCCAAAGCCAGAGGAAACTTGCTGATGGGCAGCAAAGCCACTTCCTATCCAAGCTGCTGAACTCAGTGCTACTTCTACTCTCCTGTGGGCTACCTTGAGTTTGTCCTTCTGGCTGTCATGTCCTATGACTGTTCTATGGCCTTGTGTCACCCTCTTCAGTACTCCATGCTCATGAGCAGTCACCTTTGTTTTCAGCTACCATTGGGCTTGTGGACTTCAGGATTCCTAGCCACCATTGCCTCCACTGTCCTGGCTGCCAGGGTGCCCTTCTGCAATACCAGTCGTGTGGACCACGTCTTCTGTGACAGTGTGCTTTTGATCAAGCTGTCCTGTGCAGAAACACTGATTGTTGAGCTGATCACCTTCATGGCCTCATCTATTATGCTCCTTGGCTCACTGGGCATGACAGCAACATCCTACCTTTACACCATTAACACCATCCTTACATTGCCCTCAGGTTTCTCGTGGCTGTAGACATTCTCTCAGGTATCGCCTGCCTCCAGCACTGCTGGGGTGGCTGAGCAGGGGCCTATGCAGCACAGTAGCACATGGTGTCCTCTCGTGTGCTAGCTGCCAGGTCCCTTCTGCCCGGCCAGCAGTGGGGAGACAGCTGCTTGGAGCTCTTAAAAGCCATTGCAACACTGTACCCAACAAGGTGGAAGATAGGAGCTCTTTCAGTGTTTTCTTACAAGGAAAAGTCTTCTCGTCATCATTTGTAGTGACTGAAAAAGAGGGCGCTCCCATGGGAATTGTCCATGGGTCTACTCAAGTTTACTGTTATGTTGATCTCCAGCTCCTCAATATGCAACGGTCGTCCGGTCAGGATAACCTCACACCCTGCTAGAGAACATGGACCTCTGCTAGAATGCCTCGTTCAAAGGGAGAGCAGAAGGTAACCCCTGACCTGACATGGGGGAATGCTCTCCTGGAAGAGTTTTTCACAAGAAGACAGGGCGGGACTGGTGGAAGATGTGGAGGGCAGCTTTGAATACAGTGTGAGTGAAGGTGGTGGGGTTGAAAACCCTGAGGGAATTGAGCACAACAAATCATAGCCATGCTGAACAGAGAAGAAGGATCACCTCCTCCAACTTGCTGGCAGTGTTCCTCCGAATGCAGCCCAGGATGTCGTTGGCCTTCCTTACTGCAAAAGTGCAAAGCCAGGAGAGGAGAAGGTGATGAGAAGACCTAATAACAGCCTTCCTGTATGTTCTTGATATCAGCAAGAGAATGGAGCCAGGCTCTTCACTGTTGTGCCTGATGGGATGATGAGGG